>NW_009701750.1:25652-52343 GCF_000703405.1 Apaloderma vittatum
GGGAGGGTACCGCACCAGCGCCGGCGCCTGTGGCCTGCAGTATCCTTTGCTGAGCACTTGGGTTTATTTCTGCTCTTCAGCACTCAAACGGCCCTTTCAGCTGATTTTTTTCCTAGCTGTCCTCCAAATTTTGAGCCTCTACAGATTCAATGCTTTGTGAGAGAAACTGTTATTTAAAGCCAATTTAGAAAACTGTCTGTACTCCCTGCTTTGTCTCCTTAATGCATGGTGGCATATTTAGGTCTAAGCATTTTTGAGCAAAACAGTGGGTAATCTGCAACCTATTGTGGTCTGCTATTGTCATAAATATGGACAAGGCCTTCATTTAAACATGCAGCACACACTTCCTTCCAAGAATTAACAGTAGCAAAGTAGGTCGATGATCAAGTCAGCATGCCTGTGTGTATGCAGGGTAAAAATTAGATGACTAACGTAAAAATGAGTACTTGTCCTTCAGTCTGGAACAGCCCACCATGTATTGGGAATTTGGGTTAACTAAAAAGTAAATGGCTCCAGAAATGGCACTCAAGTGGCTTATTCACCTAGAGCTGCCCCAGCTGCCTGACTATAAAAGAAATATTAATTCAGCTTTATTGCAAATTAGAAGGGAAGTGGGAAAGTATGAGCTCTTAGACTGAAACCAGGGGTTAGCATAAACAGACTTTTTAGTGTCCCATAGCATACATGGTATCGGTGATGTGTGTTTTCCTAGTTCGTGGGAAGTGAGACTGACTCAGAATTACTGTCTGGCCATGGGCTTGCTTTATATTATCTGGTCATTCAGCCAATCTAAATGACATAAAGACTGAACTGAATTTTTGATTAAAAGATAAATACTTTTGAAAGTGTGATGCAGGAGTTTGCCCTGTATTTTCTAAATCTCTCTCTAGAGAACAGACCATTTCAAGTGATTCAGAATTTTGGAGGTCACTTCAATTTGGGTCATCAGATCATGCTAGTGGAGGGCAGGAGAAGGGAGACTCATTCAGAAATATTGCAAAAAGGTTGGCAGAACCAGGAATGTGTTTTTTTCCCTCAATGTCCTGTGTGCATAAAATCAGTGTTAAGCAGTCTCTCCTTAAATACACAGTATAGACTCTGAATGTGGAATTAAATTGAATTAAGAGGTCAGAATCTGTCCAGTTAGGTGGTTCCAGTAGGTAGTTGAATGTAGGTTCAGATTTCATTCGGTTCAGAATACGATGTGTGATGCGCCTGATGTAGCTCGCGCTTCCCCAGTAAAAACAATACATAAAACAATACCCTTTTGTTGTATTTGTAAACATAACTATACTGAAGCAGCAATGTGGTGGGTTGTCCCTGGCTGGACACCAGGTGCCCACAAAAGCTGCTCTATCAAACCCCTTGTTAGCTGGACAGGAGAGAGAAAATGTAGAATCATAGAATCATTAAGGTTGGACCTCTAAGATCATCTAGTCCAACGGTTTACCCAACACTACCATGACCACTAAACCATGTCCCAGAGTTCCACATCTACATGATTTTTGAACACTTCCAGGATGGCAACTCCACCACTTCCCTGGGCAGCCTGTTCCGATATAGTGAAAGGCTCATGGGTCAAGGACAGGGAGATGAGACAGCAATTACCATCATGAGCTAAACAGGCTCAACTTGGGATATTAGTTTAATTTTTTATCAATCAAATCAGAGCAGGATAATGAGAAATAAAAGGAAATCTTACAAAGACCTTCCTCTCACTCTTCTTTTAATCCTATGCTTAACTTCACTCTTGTTTTTCTCTACCCCTCCCTACCAGCAGCGCAGTGGACAGGGAATGGGGGTTGTGGTTGATTCCTCACACGTTGTCTCCGCAGCTCAGGGAGAGGACTCCTCAAATTTTCCCTCCTCCAATGTGAGGTCCCTGCCATGGGAGACAGTCCTCCCTGAACTTCTCCCATGTGAGTTCTTTGTGAACTACTGCAGCGTGCATCCCTTCCATGGGGTGCAGTCCATCAGAAACAGACTGCTCCAACGTGGACACGCCTCAAGGTCACAAGTCCTGCCAGCAAACTTGCTCCATTGTGGGCTCCTCTGTCCATGGGTTCACAGGTCCTGCCAGGAGCCTGCGCCAGTACAGCCCTGGCGTGGATTCCTCCACAGACTGCAGTGTAGCTATCTGCTTCACCATGGACCTCCATGGCCTGCAGGCGGACAGCCTGTCTCACCATGGTCTTCACCATGGGCTGCAAGGGAATCTCTTCTCTGTCACATGTAGCCCCTCCGCTCCCTCCTTCTTCACTGACCTTAGTGTTTGCAGAGTTGCTTCTTTCACATATTTTCATCCTCTCTTCTGGTTGCTGTTTCCCAGCAGTTTTTCCACCTTCTTAAATACGTTATGACAGAGGCACTACCACCATCACTGATGGGCTTGGACTTGGCGAGTAGCAGATCTGTCTCTGAGCTGGCTGGCGTGGGCTGTATCACACACAGGGGAATCTTCTAGTATGTTCTCACAGAAGTCACCCCTTTAGCACCCCTGCTACCAAAATTTGGCCACTCAAATGCCACCAGAAAACTAGTAATAGTTATTTTGTATAATTTTGGGAAGGGAAAGACAATGGCAAAGGTCTACCTCGAAGAAGTTTCCTATCAAAACCACAAATTGAGTTCTCTGGAGTAGTCTCATTTTTTCTCACTCTTTGGTTTACTCGAGCAGGCTGCACTATTAATATGAATAGATATGAGCTTGATGCCTAAAAATACACTCTGAATGCCTCCTTGAGACTGGGATGCTGTTCATGAGGTTGCAGTATATTTGTGTTAAAAGATTTAACGAGTCATGAAAGGAATGCAAAGCTTGTATAAGCAACATATTTTCCTCAGCATTTATCCGTCAGATTTGATGTGGAAACCCGGCATGTGTTTGTTGGTGATCATTCTGGGCAAGTGACCATACTCAAGCTAGAGCAAGAGTCCTGCAGCCTCGTTACAACATTTAAGGGTCACACAGGTAAGGCCTCAGGCAGAGACCCAATCTGGTTCTTCAGCTGTGCTCAGCGTCATGATGGTTTGACTCATGTGAAACACGGATAACTTGTGTCAGTGCATAGCATGGAAGGGACACAGACCTTTAAATGTCACTGCAGCTGAGGAAAATTTATTCTTTATTGGTAAAAACAAGAGCTATCAGACTTCTGGTCAGAAAACTATGGCAGAAAATGCTGCGATCAGTACCTGTTAATCAAAGTGCAGTGGGACTAGAATGAGCTGTGGTAGTTCTGGGAGGGAATAGGATGCTCTTCAAGGAAAGATCCGTGCTGGTAGACATTTTTTCCAGACTGAGATAGGCACATCTTGGAGGCACTAAGTGCTTATTTCACTGCTGGGCCTTGTGCCCCATCACACTTTAAAACCAGCAACCCTGGGATGTGATCCTGATATCCAACAGAAGAAACGGTGGTCATTCCTCAGCATTTTCTCTCCCTATCCCTTCTCTCTGATAATGCAAATAGCTCAATCATGAGGTAGCACAAGGTAGTTTAGTCCTTATGCTGGGATACTGTGAAGATACCTGTAATACTTCACACTTCCTTCTCTTTTGTAATCCCCTGGGAATGATGGAGATGAAAAGCTGTGTAGTCACACCGTGACTGTCCTTCTAACATGCTTTACTGCTCAGTGGATTCACCCATGTGAGCGGCAGCAGAGTCCTCTGCCCACAGAAGAGCAGTTGGGGTTTCAGCAGGTTTTCTAAGCTGTTTTCAACTCGCAAGCACAGTGGCTGCATGGCCTTTGCTAGAGAGACCTGCATTTTAATCACCGTTTCTCTGTATTTTTTTAGTGTATTTACTTTCCCATCTACTTTCCCGTCTTCCACTTTCTGTAATGAAATGACTGTTGTGTGCATCTCCTGTTTCAGGTGGTGTCACTGCTCTCTGTTGGGACCCAATACAGCGAGTTTTATTCTCAGGCAGTTCTGATCATTCCATTATAATGTGGGATATTGGAGGAAGAAAAGGAACAGCCATCGAGCTGCAAGGACATAAGTACGTTCAAAGCCCTTCCTCCTGCTTTTATGGGAGATAAGCTAAAGGCAGAAACCATATCTGGAAAAAAAACAGCCTCAAGCTTTTATGTGTGACTCTCTGTGGTCCATATACAACTGGAATAAGTTGCTTATAGTAAGTTTTTCAGCATTGGGCCCACAGGCCGGTTTGAGAGTCTGCAAAGGGCGGTGAAGGAAAGCACATTATCTATAGTCCTGAAGGTGTTACGCTGGTAGTTGCGTCTTTGTTGGAAAGGGGAGGGTCCCCTAACGAGAATGGCTTCAGGTAAATTTTTGCTTTTTGGGTGTCAAGGTCTTTCCTTCCCCTAGGGGGAGCATCAGGCTTGGACAATTGATCCCTTTTTTCTCCACGCTAACTTTTTTCTGTGCCGCTGTACCTACAGCCTGAAATCTAAGTTGTGTGCTTTACCCATAGGGTCCTTCACCATCTCCTCCATGCAAAGAGACTTTGTCTTTGCCCGTACAGGCCTCACATTTGCATAGCGATAGTAGATGTCTTAGAAGAAGAGTAAGCCTGTTCTGGGTGTTGAGTAGAGATGGAATGGCTCTATCTGCAATGACCTCCTCGCCTTTTAACACTGGCAATGCAGCAAATTAGTTTCCGGCCTGGAGAGACAAAATCCCATGGTGGTTTTAGTCTAACAGTTTCCTACCTGTTCATACATTTCTTTTGAGTGACACTGCACTTTGCTGAGTGATTTGGATGCCACTGGGATTTCAGAGCACTGCAGAGCTGTTGCCAAAATTCCCAGATCACCCTTGTACCCTGCTAATGGTGCTTGCTAATGCACCGTTGCTAGATTAATTTCTCTGGAAATTAATTCTCCTAATACAAAGTTAGTGTCTGGATCTTAGTTGATGGCATAGCTGCTGGCTGCACCATACAGCAGCGAGTCCTGGTTCTAATGACAACAGGGACTAAGAAATGTTTCACCTGATGGTGCCACTGGTGTTGGCAGGTGGGCTCTGTGGAGGCAGCTCTGTGGTACCAAACTGTCCTGTGGACGTGAGCATGAAAGTCCTCTGGGTAGATGAGACCAGTGGTGGTAGCAAAGAAAAGCAAATGTTGTGGGTTATTTCCAGTCAGTGTATGCTCAGTTGCTGTCTCTTCGTAACTTTGCATTTTTCGTAAAAGTATTGTGTGCTCTTTGGTTCCCAGGTTGTAAATAACTTGAGATGAGGCCTGGTTTTCTGTCTTTTATGAAGGAATGAGCAGAGCTCTGGGGGTTTAAGCCGAATTATTTGTCCCATGGTGTTTTTCCCTTAAAATAAGAACCAGAAGCACCTAAACGTTCTACTGTACTAAACTGTTCCTACGACTTCTCAGGGTGATTCCTGTATTATTTTTTAAACTCTCTGTGCTTGTTAGTGCTAAAATGAAATCTTCAGTAGTTCCTCAGTGCTTCATTCCTAGATGTTGTAGAGATTTACAAAAACAAAGCTGTTACTGACTTTTTGACGAGAAGGAACGCTACTGGGGCTATGGTAATGGATCCAGGCGTGCCTTCAGAGACGCCTGGAGCTGCAGCTCTGTTCAGGCTTCCCTGTGCAAGCTGGGAGCTTCTATCCCAGCAACAGCAAAAACAGTTATCCAGACAGGGTTTTGCTTTTGAGGATGCTGTCCAGATGAGCAACACTGGTTCTGGTCCCATCTGGGGACCGATGGATGCCATGTACAGTGAGGGGGTGAAAGGAAACACATGGGTAGTTTGTACTGATTTATGGTATGTTCTACACTTACTTGTATACTGGCCATAGATGGTCGATTGCTAACTGTCTTATTTTCTTTTCAGTGATAAAGTTCAGTCTCTCTCCTATGCTCACCACACTCGGCAGCTCATCTCCTGTGGTGCAGATGGGGGAATCGTCGTTTGGAACATGGATGTTGAGAGGCAGGAGGTAGATGCTCAGTTCATGTCAGTTTGTTCTGGAACAGTCTTGAGAAGAAGAGGCCTTTCTAAAATGTGCAACTTTCAACCTGAACAAAATCATTCCAGGCTTTAAAAATGTTTTTGGACATGCTCCAGTTGTTATACAGCAATTTTGCTGTGCCTTTGATAATATGGTACAGGGGAAATTGTCTGGCAGAAAACGTGTATTAAGGAGGCTGCTAAATGGCTCTTACCCTTTACGTTACTGCTCTGAAAGATGTCCTCTGAGGCGGGTACTGTGAGATGCTCTGCTTTGTTTTTCAGCACATCATGAGAAATATTATCACTTCAGAAGTAAATGGATGGATTGATAATTATTAGGGGTTTTTAAGAAAACAAAACAAGAAAGCTCTTTGTCGCCTCTGGAAACCTACAACCCAGATATTTTTTCCTATTCTTGCTAAAAAGACATTTAACTGGTGCTCCAATCTCACCCGCTACTCGGTCTCGTTTCCCTTCAGTGTAACCATGATGGGTAAACGATGACTTTGCCAATCCAGACAGTAAGGTTTCACCCACGCGCTCCTAATTGCTTTTGTGCTGCGCAGCCGATAAATGTAAAGCGGGTGCGAAAACGCACCCCGGGTCTTTGGCGCTGTGGGAGCAGCCTCCGCTCGGCAATTTCTGAGACCTGACTCAGAGCGAGGGAGCGAGCGCTGCGCGGAGTGACTCAGGCGTCAGCCCTGCTTGGTGGCAAATCCTGGTAAGATGAGTCACGGCAAACCTCCACCCTGTTCCCGAAACGGGTTGGCCTGGGCAAGGCTTTTGCCAGTGGGGGTTTTCCCCAGCTTTGCTGGATCTCAAGGGTTTTGGCCTCCCCAGGTTGCGTACGTTTCTCTGGAGCAAGGAGGAAAGCTAAGTGGAAAATTGGATTTAAAAAAACCCTACTGAAATAGGCCTAGCCAGGAAGCTCCTTTTTTATTGTGAATTAGCATTCCAGTTGGTTCTCTTTAATTGCTAATCTAATGGCCAATTATGTCATCAGCTCCAAAAGTGAAACCAAAGCAGAGCAGCTTCTTCCTTCCCAGCAGAGGTTTCCTTTTTGCTGCAACTCAAACATCCAGAAATGAAAACTTTTACTTATTTGCTGCCTTCTACATGCTACAGTAAGGATTAAGGGTGGCTTGTCACAACCCAGGCAGAAATGCTGTGAGAAGGCTGGTTTAAAAAGTGGAGGAGAAATATAATTAGCTAAATGAGGGCTTGGCAGCAGGTGCTAGTGACTGCACTGCTTTCTCTGACTACGGCTATGTGGGCTTGTTCTTGTTCTAGTAGAACAACAGGGTGTTCGTGGTGCTAAACCACTCCTGAAACATAAACCTTTGAGACTTTTAATAGTGAACCTTGGGTTGGGGTCCTAAGAGCATTCTCTTCTGGATTTTGGCTTTGGTATTTTTGCCCTTATTGAAGGGTTTTCTCCATGTGATGTGTGCTCAGTACTCACTTTGATGCTGTCAAATTTCCCCACATCTGAGATTGCATTAGAGTGAATTAAGCCAACTTAGCCCTTGATTTTTAATTTTAATCTCCTTTTTAAAAAAGCTGTTATGAAGAGATCTGAAAGATGCTAAAAGCTGTATTTCTGTTTGACTACAAAGCAGTTACTTATCACATGCAAAATTTCTTCTTTGTGTTCAGATGCTCGAGAGGTTAAAAGCTATACAGGCAGATGTAAATCTGCAGGCATTACACAGAAAAACTATTGTGGTTAGAAAACCCGAAGATTTACCCCAGCAGAATGAGCTGCCTTCAGAGTAACTGGGAGAAGAAGCTGAAGGAGGCGGTTGCTTTATTTCTAGGGGTCAGAGCTATCCTGGGCGCTGATAGTTTCCATCAGCCTTACCTTACCTTTGCCAAGCTTTTATATTGTTTTTAATTCTCAGTCTCAGATGTGCTCCTTGCCATTTTACATTGCAGCAGTGAGAAGCCGGTGGCTCTAATAAGATGACCACAGTTTGCTAATAGCACTTCCTCGCAGAGTATTAAAGAGTATTAAGTGTTAGGGTCAGGAACAAAGACTCTTTCTTAGTCTCACATTCCCCAGAAGGTTTATCACCGTGTCCCCCAGCACCTCGGTGTTGGGGGACCCAAATGTAGGGGAGAAGATCCACTGCCCCCTCCAAGCACGCCTCTCCTGCTTCAGGCAGATTGTGAGCTCTTTCAGGATCCGGCAAGTCTCGCTTCCCTACAGGGTGTCTGATCCATGCTACTCTGCACTGCAAAACCTGGCTGAAGGAGAGAGAAGTTCCTGTAATATTTTATTTCTTTTGTTTAAATCTTCTTATCTACTTCATCTCCAGCATGAGTGCAAGGTTACATGCTGTATTGCAAAGTAGAAGACCTCCCTTCCTTTGTCCCTCTGGAAAAACAGGGGTAAAAGCTGGTTTGGGTCTTAGGCTTGTTTTTTCACCCCTGTGTGTGATTTGTAGCACAGATACCTCTGACAGCATGAATGCCTCTTGTAATATTAAAGGCAGAAGGAACTAATTAAAACAAACAACCCCACAGTGATATTTCAGATACTTTTCCCTCCCCTCCAGATGAGTAGCTCGGCTATTGGAAATATTAATTGCCCCCAGTTCCCACCAGAGGCAATAGCAGATGGTAAATGCTGCCCAGGCAGGACAGAATATTTTTATATGCTTAATTTCAAACTTGGAGAGATGGGGGAGGCTTGTTTGTTCCTAGGTTATTTTTATGGTCATATAATCAAACTCTGCTTCATGTTTGGGTGAGAAGTGTTCCTCCCTTGTCCTTCAAGGCTCACAGCTGAGCAAAAAAACATTCCAGGGAACAGTCGAAGTGGCATCTTGTGAAAATGGGTGTTTTTAATCAAATTTAATGGGCCCAATACATCTTTCTTGTCCTGTCTCTAGTTTTTCTGTTTGTTGCTCACTCCCACTTTGCCTTTTTTTGTGTATGCGTGTGTGTTGCAGACCCCCGAGTGGCTAGATAGTGACTCCTGTCAAAAATGTGACCAGCCTTTCTTCTGGAACTTCAAGCAAATGTGGGACAGTAAGAAAATAGGCCTCAGGCAGGTTTGTATGTGTCCTTTGGTGCTGTGCTAACATGGTGGGATTAGGCTTTTCTCTCATAATAGATCATGGTTACCTTTTTTCTTCTAAAACCTTGAGAACTTGCACTTTGTTCTTCCACTGAGTGCTCGATAGTGGGACAGTGGGCTCCCTGCTGGTGAGGTTTGGGTTTGTGGTTGAGAAGAACACACTTATTTTTCCTTCTGTTTTTTGTTGTTGTTGTTGTTCTGTTTGTTTGTTTGTTTTCAGCTAGTCGCAATAGCAAATGCATGTAATAGGCCTTGGGCTGAGGAAATTGTTTTGGGGCCTTCCATGGCTTTAGCCCTGTGGGATTTTGCTTATTGTTAGTTGAATGTGTTGTAGAAAGAAATTTGCAGCTGATTTTTGGAGACTGTGCTGGAACCAAAGCTGTTTTCAATGAGTTTGGGTAAACATCTGTAACTGCTCAGGCTGTGTTGGAAAAATGGCTTTCTGGTCTGCTTGGAACACGCTGCCACGTTTTCCTGCCCAGCAGGAGAGGGCTGTGGATCGCTGACTTTTGAGAGAGGGGCATAAAAACGCTGAGAGGGATGTTCTCATGGGGCTCAGAGAAGTCAGGTGTATGGGGCTCTCTTACACAGCCCGTGGAAAACATGAGGTGAGTGGCATCAAAATGCAGAAACACTCGTGGTTCTGGGGCTGGAAATGGCCAAAGGATTTGACCGAGATGATTAGGTGGTAGATGTTTATACTTAGAGGCTGGAATGGGACTCCAGAATGACACTGCGCTAATGTCGCACTGTCCTACCATGACCTGGAGATGTCCTGATGTGTCACTTGCTGCTGAGTGGTGGTGTCATCCCCTACCGCCCCCAAAATGAGACTCCCAGGGACAGGGGTAACTGTAGCTCGCAGCCCTGCAGCAGATGCCTGGCTGACTGGGACACATCTCCTGGGTTTTTTGTCCTGTCCTCTGTCTCTAGCTGTGCTAATGAAAATGTAACACTGGTTACACTCAGTGTAGAAGCCCTGACCCACATCTACGTCCACGGATGCCAACTGGTGGAGGCAGCGATGGTTTAGTGGGCGTTGTGCGGCATCACTCTGGAGCTTGAGAGAGGGAGCCTGGGTAGTCCTTCATCTGCCACTTCCAGTGTCCTTACTAGTGATCAGCTTCTGCTTGCCCTAGGTAGTGTAGGAGGGGATAAAACTAAGATTTATTTATTTTTCCCTCATTTATTCTGAAGTCCTTGCCTGTCTTCCTTCATCTTCCCTGGAATTCACTTTCCTGTCTGCTGCAGCCTCGGCTGGGTCTTGCTGGAGTGAGATGGTAGAGCCAGCGGGACCCGAGCAGTGATCTGGCTTTGTGGCTGAAGATGTCTTTCCGCATGTTGTCTCCTACAGCATCACTGCCGGAAGTGTGGGAAAGCCGTGTGCGGCAAGTGCAGCTCCAAGCGCTCCTCCATCCCGCTGATGGGGTTTGAGTTCGAAGTGAGGGTCTGCGACAGCTGCCACGAGTCCATAACGGATGAAGAGTAAGCATGGACACTAAGCCTAGCTGGCGTTGGAGTGGGGCAAAACTCCTGCATCTGGGAGGGCCTGGGTGGGTGTGAGGTTCTGCGAGGGAGCAGCCCAGTGGTCCCTGCGCTCCTGCGGCAAAATAAGCCTCTGTGGTGCCTGCCAAACTGGGAGGGGTAGGGAAGCTTCCACCCCTGCTCCTCTTGTGGTGGAAAGGTCTCAAAGTGGAGCTTATGGAGAGGTTGCCGAGTTAATGACTTCAAGCAGCATTTAAATACTTCCTTGATACAGAACATTTTGGGGGAAAATCCTGCAGTCACAGTCTTTGCTGATTTTTGGATTTCCTTCTTCAGGCGGGCGCCCACTGCTACTTTCCACGACAGTAAGCACAACATCGTTCACGTACATTTTGATGCCACCAGGGGATGGCTGTTGACCTCAGGGACAGACAAGATTATTAAGGTAGGAGCAAGGGGCTCACTTTAGCTCCTTTATTTTATTTCCCCTTCCTCTCCTGTATGTTCTACCTGCATTCTTCTGCCCAGAGACTTCTCACTGATGGACTTCTGTCCAAGGAGGCAGAAGACCAGGGAGGTCTTAGTCTGTGAAATTATTGCCTGAAGGGGCCAGGACAAGTGCTCACTGTAGTTTCTCCTTTGGGACGACAAACTGTATTTCAACTTGGTGAATCTCAAGTTGCATGGCTAGCAAAGAAATAGCTGAAATAATGAAAAAGGTCATAACAAAGCTTGAATAATGGAAAAAAAAAACAACGCAACCTTGACAATGTGCTATGACTATGCTAATCATTCAAGTTACCAGCAGAGTGGGATTTTTGTTTTGGTTCCTGTGAAGGCCAGCTACAAACCGGGCTCATAAGGGGAAGCATAGTGACATGCAGAATGTCACTTTCTCAGCCTTTGCCAGTCTGACACGAGTGCTGGAAAATGAAATAAAACTTTTTCAGGCCTGCTGCATCCACCTTTAACTATGTAGCCTCTCTTATGCGAAAAAAAACAGAAAAAGGTGCAAATTATTTAGGGACAATATACTAGATTTTATAATCTTTTACCATTACTTACCATGTTTTTTTATTTTATTGTATTACCAGTTGTGGGATATGACACCAGTAGTGTCTTGATGGTACATCAGTGGAACTTGAAAGGTGGTATTTACAGAAGAAACAGTTTTCCTAACCCTATCATACTGCAGAAGATAGATAACGCTGGGTGCATACGGCAGATGAGAAAGGAACTAATGCGTTTACAACGATTTTACATCCTCTGCTTGATCAAGGCTGAGCATTTGCACGAAGACTCTTTCCACTTATTCTCAAAATACACAAGAAGGTATTTTTTTAACTAACAGTTTGTACAATCTGACTTTGGTTGTCTTGAGTTTGTTTGGGGAATCCATGCGTGGTGCAATTTTTAGTTTTTATATTTCACTATGTCAAGATACTTGCTGCTTTGTATGGAGGGTTCTTGGGTTGTGTCCTACCGCGTGAGTTTTCGTATCGACATACCGGAAAAGGCAATCGGCTCTCCCTGCGGCAAGTACCTGTTGATTTGGGATGTTTCTTCTGACCGTGATCTCTTCAGTGGAGGAATTCCAGGTGTGGTGTTGCATGTTCTCTGGGTGCATCCCTGAGGAGCTGATGGGCTACTGCAATTCCTAAAAGGGCTCTACCATCTGCCTGTCTGAGCGGACATCACCCAGAGAGTACTGTATTGGTTTCTAGGAGCTAAAATCCAGGTTCCTGCCTCTTTCCTTGCTGCACAAGTCGAAAAACCAAGGGGCTGGGTTGCTTAGCAACTAATTTCTACAAAAGCTGAAATAGTTTTCCAGCTCAGAGCATTATGAGGAGCACACAGACCTGTTTGAGTTTGATGAAGCTGACAGGCTGATTCAACAACAGGAACTTCTGGGGAGCATGTGTGGGGGGCAAGGAAGGACAGATCTAAAACTGGTCTAGGTCTGAAAAGTCTGGTTTACCTCTACCTCTACCTTGCGCACCAACATTTCAGCATCTATACCTGTCTGTGTTGTTGAAGATGAATTTGATTTTCCTGTTTTCCATATAGTTAGTCATATTTATTTTTTAAAATGCTGATGTTTTTTAATTAATTTCCTCTACGGACCAGAAACTGATATTGCTGAATGAAGCCCATTGTCCTGTTGTCATATTTTATGGTTTCTTTTAAAAATAAAAAGTATTTTAAAACCTGGATCGATCCAAATTAGCTTTTTGGAAGGACTTTGCCAAGGTGAATAAACAAAAAAGTGCCCCTTTTCCCAAAGAGATCTTCTCTGAAGAGTGAGCTCTGTTCCTTTAATCTGTTTCACATTTTAGCACACTATTGCTGATGTGTTTCAAAGAAACTGGTGCAGAGAGTAGAATTGCAGAGCAGACCTGGGGCTTTCCTGTATCTCCTGTTTGGAGCAGACCTCGTGCTCTGTAGCTGCTGCAACAGCCTGTCAGTGATGCTCAGCCTTGTCCCATTTTGGACTTTTCCTCCCTAAAATGGTGGAGACCACGATATTTACCACTACCGAGCACGTTGCTGCTTAGAGAAGCTTTTGTGGGTTTTCTTGAGTGATAATGCCAAAAGGAAATAAAGCTTCTCCTTTGTCTGCCCAGCAGTAATTCACTTGTGAGGGAACAAAAAGGTTGACACAATCCAGGGCGTTAATTCCAGACCGGTGAGCTGCTGCAGTAAGGGGTGAGTGGACTTTGGTGTGCGTGTCAGAGGACTGTGACCTATTTTCAGGGAAAATTCTCTTTTCAAACATCCTATAAACTGTGCTTCATCATTTTGCAATCATGTTCTCTGAAATGATGCCACCTTGGCTTTCCTGTTGTTGGTTCCCCTAGAGGCAGCATATTTTAAAATGTAACTCACATAGTACTAAAAAAAGTTCTTTTTCCAGCTTGTGTGTTGATTGTTTTCTGTGTCCTCCCACTTTGTCTCCTGGAAGCCAGATGCTTGTTTCCTCTTGGAAGGCTTTTCATTACACCTTGTGCATGTTTTCCGATGATTGAAGTGATCTTGGCTGACGAAGCTATGCAAGATGAGCAAGTTGCCTGCCAGTATTTCATTCCAGCTGGAGAAGATGTACGAAATTTTGCCAGATTACGCTGTCCCACGTTACCTTGGGCTCAGGGCCTTCTGTCCAAAGACCCAACTTGCTTTGCTGTGCAGAGTATCTCTTATGGTAGCAGAAACATGGGAGCACCAAAGTAAACTTGAATTGCTGCTCAGCCCTCTGTTCCTGAGGAGATGTAGTGGTTGCCACAAACCTGGGGCTCCAGCGTGAATTGTCCTTACACTGGTGGAGCGGTGGAGTCAGCGAGGTGAGGATCTGCCCCTGGGCCAACACGTTGTCCTTTTGAATGTGTAATGTTCAAACAAAGATGAGGAACTGACTCCAAAGAAGGCTAAATGTGGGAGCAGAGTTGTGTTTGGAGTGCTCTACAGTAAACTCTTGGCCACATCCCCCCCTTTCTTTTCCAAGGAGTTGTGGTTTCAGCATTGCTTATGGATGGATGTTGGGCATACAGATGCATTTTGCGCAATGTCCCTTGCTGTTCTTTCTGACTGAACTACCTGCAACGTTCTCTGAATTTATGCTGAACATCCCATTATCTTGCAGTCTCAGGCCAAAATGGTCTGGGCTTAGAAAATGCCCTAAGCTGCAAGTGAAGCTGAGAGGGAAAGGGAATGACTTTATATGACCTTAATATTGATAATGTAGAGATATGAAGGGAGAATAGGTGTCTCCTAATTCAAACAATAATTCCTTTACCTCCCAAAAGCAGCAAGAAGGATTTGACGCTGGGAGAGTTAAAATGCCTGCCTGCCTGTCCTGCGATTTTAGGATAATAATCCCAGTTTCTGCGGCTTTCTAGGTCTGCACAAAAAGACACCACTGTTTCCCAGTCCTTTTCTTTCCATTTTAGTTGCTGAATAACAAATCTGAGCTATTCTTATGAATTGCATTATTGTGGGGGGAAGGGGATCTTTTGGTAGTGATGTAAAACTATGCAGCACCCCTGACACGCAGCCCCCACTCTCCAACAAAGCAGAGTCCGCTTTCCCCAGGGCGGCCGAAGCGCAGCAGCGGGCTTTGAGCGCTGCCTCCCGCTGTGCCGAGGGGCATACGAACAATGCCGGCCTTCCTCTGCTCTTCACCTTCAGAAAAACTGATTTTCATTTCTCTCTTAGCTGGTGTTCTCTCGGGGGAAGAAATAGTCTTCTTGAGAGCATCCCTTTGCCATTCTTGGCTTTAAAATGAGCGGTATCCGTACCAGTTATGCAGGTGACCAGGCAGACACTGGTCACATTGTTACACCTGAGCAGCTGACTTGAGCCACTTGTGTTCTGGGTGGCTGAAGGAAGATCAAGCTGAGCCCCAAACTTCAGTCTTTTTAAGCTGAAAATACTTAAGCAAAGAGAAAAGTATGTGGGCAAGTGCTTGCAATGATGGTCCTCCTGCCTGCAGGAGACCAGCATCGTGGTTGAGGCAGGGTAGTACATAGGGCTAAAGGTCAGCCGGCGTAACAGAGAATAATCTGGAACGGTGACATTTGTGTGCTCAGCTGTTGGCACTCTTGTCTGCAGATCCTCTTTAGGAGGAGAGCCCAAGTGACATCCCCACCTCATCCTCTTGAACTTGAGGCCATCACCTGAATGTCAGCACGTTGACTCTTGGCACGTCAGAAGCGACAGCAGCGCTTTGCCCGCGAGGGTGGCGTTCCTATCTCCGCTTCTCGGAAAAGGAGGGATGTGTTCTCTCCGCGTGGGGTTGGTTGCTGATAAGAAGGTGGATGGCTGGATGCACAAAAGTGATTGTGCATGATCCAAAAAAGATGGGGGCAGGAAATCACTTTATGCCTGCTGAGGAAATGACTGTTAGGAATATGTAACCTTTTTTTCCCAACTGTGTCCAGTTCTGGGCTCCTCAGTACAAGAGAGATAAAGTTGCTGGATAAAGTCCAGCAAAGGACCACTAAAAATGACAAATGTACTAGAGCATCTCTCCTGTGAGGAAAGTCTGGGAGAGCTGGGACTCTTCAGCCTAAAAAAAAGAAGGGTCAGAGGGATCTGATCAATATATGTAAATAACTGAAGGGAAGGTGAAAAGAGGACAGAGCAGGCTCTTTCCAGTGGTGCCCAGTGACAGGACCAGAGGCAATGGACACAAGCTCAATCAGGAGGTTCCCTCTGACCATCAGGAAACATTTTGCACTGTGAGGGTGACCAAGCACTGGTGCAGAATGCCCAGATTTGTGGGTTCTCCATCCTTGGAGATACTCAGAAGCTGTGTGGACATGGTCCTGGGCAACTGGCATTAGGTGGCCTTGCCTGGGCATGGGGAAGCTGGACCAGATGACCTCCAGAGGTCCCTTCCAAGCTCAACCATTTTGTGATTTGAAGTCCACTTAACGTCTGCATCTACTGCATGGGTTTGAAAATAAAAGATGTCTCTTTAATAAAATTTAAAGTACTAGGGCTACTAACATATTAGCAAAGGCTACATATGTCTCTCCTCACCGTTCCCAACAGGATTTGGCTAACAAGCACCACAATTCTGGTTTGTAGCACAAAGGAAGTAAGTCTACAATGTGTGGTTTTACAGGGCCGTGTCCTTTCCAGGAGACCACATGGAGCACATGGGATGTTTTCAATTAGGATTCAGAAGATTTTGTTTCCATATGCGACAGTAGTATGCAACAGTAACAACAAACTCAACCCTTTTGTTTTAGGATAAGGTGCTAAGTCCCTTCAGCATTGACCTCTTGTGTATTACTGAGGAAGAAACAAATTTTCTCTTCAAAATTGCATGCCAAGAATGTTAGAAAAAAGATCAAAAGCCAGTAGTATAGAAATGTTTACTCATCAGAACTGTACAAAACCAAGCCATGCCCTGTCTCAGCGCTGGAAGCCAACCAACAACCCTGGTCAAGATCCAGAAGCCACGAGTGCTATAGAGTCGTTTTAGTGGTGGGGTGGTAGATTGAGTAGATTTCTTGTTCATTGGTTTAATTGCCTGATAATACTTATCTACCTCAAGCAGTGCTGTGAGAAATGCATTAAAAATGGAAGCACTTCGACATTAAAATGATGGACAAGAGACAGGTCCCTGTTGAGATGGTGCAGAAGAGGTGTCAGGTTTTTAATGAAGATAGAGGTTTTGCCTCTCTGCAGTTATTTGTTCCCTAGATATTAAATCATCTGAATTTATTAAAAGGTTTGTCACCTTTGTACTTTCCAGCCTTTTTTAGACATTATTTTTCATCCCTATTCAACAAATTCAGCACCTTTGCAGATGCTAACCAAATACAAATACTAACCAGATACTTTGTAACAGGTCAGGACTTCCTTCACACAGGAAAAACTCATCACTAATGCCTCTAATTTGTCCCAGAAACATTTGGTGCGGTTGCCACCACCAAATAATCAAGAAAGTTTCAGGAAAAAAAAAAAGAGTGACACAAACTTGATTCACCTATGTTGTTGTCACTAGTTTCAGGTGTTAGTTTTCCAGGCTAAGCATTGCTTCTGACAGTACTTCGTGAGTTAAGTTCACCAGCATGATGCTGACCAGTATCTTGTGGGCTTTGTTGTCTTTCAGAATAAAGGGCTTTTACATTTTAAAAAATCTTACTGGCTTTCATTTGGGCCAGTGTTTTCCAGGAATAGTGCTCAGCAATTTGGCCATCTTTTCTGCTAATTGTGTAAGACTTTCCAGTTCCGTTCCATTATGCAAATAAGTGTCTCTAAGGTAACTGAATAAATTGTGCTAGTTTAACCCCGCTACATTAATTTCTATCATCTTCTGGCTATTACTTTTCTTTCTGTGTGTTGATTTGTAGTGAGGAATTGGGGTTATTGAGTTTTGACTGGAGCCGTTCATCTGCCCCTTCTGTGAGTTGGCATAAAACTGACAACTATTGTACGGGCACACAGGGTCATTCCTTTGCCATGACAAATTCTCACTCCAACCTCCCAGCAGCGGACGAGCAGCTAAAGGAACGAGGGTGCTTGAGCAGTGAATTAATTGTGTGATTTTCTGCTCCCTGCCGATTGTGGATTCTCAGTTGGAAAGTAAAGGAAAGATGCCCAAGAAGTTTTTTAACCATCAAGGAAAATGCCACTTCCTGGGAACTCCCTGAAGTTTGAGTGGTGCAGGTTTTAACCCATCTTCCTCTGTCCTAGCAACACTTTTGTCTGTGAAATGCCACCAGCACTGCTGGCACAGCAGTTTCTCGTGATGGCAGGCTCGAAACCACTTTTGGCCAGGCTGGCACTGTGTCTTCTTGAAAGTCTGCATGTTAGAGAGAACAAGCTCCCTTCACAGGAATACAGCAATTTTTCCTAACATTGATCTGACGGCTCCCTCTAGAGCGAAGAACATAAATACTGACCTACTTCACAAACAGAAGCACTTGGACTTGGTCACTTCTAGTCCCAGAAGTGGTTTTGCTCTCCGTTAGACTCTTTGCCTTTTCAATGCCTTTTCTCTCTCATCATCTGGATCTGTGCTGTGAGGATGACTGGAGGAATACAGAGTTTCCAAGTCATCTTGTTTGCATTTCTAAATTATCACCTGGAATCAGCCACCGGGTCTGCCCAAATGCCACCTCTCCCAACAAAACGAGAGCTGTAAGCCTGACGATAAACAAACAGGGAAATACTCTGAGCTGAGCCAGGAGAAATCTGAAGCTTCTTGCTACCATTCAAAGTGGCAGCAGGTCATTTCAAAAGACAGTGGGTGGATGTTGACCAGCACTGATTTTAGATAAAGCCAGATTTGGTGTCTTGACAAGAATCACAGAATTCTCAAGGTTGGAAGTGACCTTAAAGATCATCTCGTTCCAACCCCCCTGCCATGGGCAGGGACATCCCCCACTAGATCAGGCTGCTCAGAGCCCCATCCAGCCTGGCCTTAAAAACTTCCAGGGATGGGGCTTCCCCCCCCTCTGGGCAACCTGTGCCAGTGTCTCACCACCCTCATGGGGAAGAACTTCTTCCTAATGTCCAATCTGAACCGATCCATCTCTAGCTTCAATCCATTCCCTCTAGTCCTGTCATTACCCGACACCCTAAAAAGCCCCCCAGCAGCTTTCTTGTAGCCCCCTTGAGATGCTGGAAGCGCACAATAAGGTCTCCATGGAGCCTTCTTTTCTCGAGACTGAACAGCCCCAGACTGATCATCCTCGTGGCCCTTCTCTGGACACGCTCCAGCACGTCCGTCTCTTTCTTGTGCTGTGGGTTCCAGAACTGGATGCAGCACTCCAGGTGGGGTCTCACAAGAGTGGAGTAGAGGGGGAGAATCACCTCCCTTGACCTGCTGGCCTCATACCTCTTGATGCAGCCCAGGACATGATTGGCTTTCTGGGCTGCAAGTGCACACTGACGGCTCATGTTGAGCTTCTCCTGCACCAGCACCCCCAAGTCCTTTTCTTTAGAAGGGGCACTTTTTATTTTTTGCAAAGAGTGTGAGAGAGCAGCACACAAGGGGAATGTAAGAATGGTGTGAGCCAAAGGAACTTAGGGATTAAACATGTTTATAGCTGCCTCTCTCACTGGAGTCAATGACCGCCAGATTGTTCTCTGAAAGAATTGACTCCATGTTCACTCTCCACTTCCCGAGTTCAACATTGATTAATGAAAATTAGTGCTGCTTGTACTGCTGTGGCTTTAAAAAAATGCTCTGTCGTTCCAAACATACAATTAATGACTGAATTGAAAATTGAAATGTCTGGCCTGGGGCTGTGTCCCACCAAAATAAATAATAAATGTTTACACTGACTTCTTCGGCACTGACTTAAGTCAGTCTACATTGAAGAACTCCCCACTTTGAGCCCAGGCCGGGCGTGTTCAACATCCCACTTGGGTCTTGTTCAAGTGCAAGGAGTGTCCGTGCCTGCATCTTGTTCCCCGTGAGTGGAACAGTGTAAGTGCTGGAGAGTCAGGACAGCACAGAAGCTGGTGGGTATGCTGGGGCAAACACAAACAGTTGTTATTTTCAGTTCACTCCAAAATCGTGAGGTATATCTACGGGAATGCCCTGCTCCTCAAAGGCAGACAACTGTGTATATCTTTAATGAACCACACAGGTTGTTTTATATTAGTGTACAAAGAATAAACATGGCCCAGTAATGAAAACTGGGAGAAATGTGGTTTATAAAATTGACTATTACACCGACCTCCTAAAAGTTTCACCCACGACAGAGAAAAGTTTCAGCAGTCCCTGCATTCCTGACGTCAGACCCACTGCACTGTCGACGGGCCATGCCTTTCTCGCAGGATGTGGTCTGTGACAACATCCTCCCTCTCTGTGCAACATCCCCGAAGAAAAATGTGAAAGCCTTCAGCACGTGAATAACGAAACGACTGAATTCAGGGTCGCTCAAGCCTGAAAGCTGACACAAGAAGCCTTGGGCTGAGCATGGAAAGGGAAGGGCGGGAAGAGCAGCTGCTTGTGCTTCTCGGTCGCTCCTACAAACCAGCTGTGAAGTCCTTAGCGTGCGCCACTTTGCAAAATTTGTGCCAATTTCTCATAATCTGTCACTGGATGCCCTTTTTACCCCTAAAATTTTACAGGTGGCACTAAACATGCTTACAGGCAGGCAGAAGGCGTGCTGACCTGCACTAACGCAACACGTCTCGCCGGGTTTACAGCCACACGTCACACTTGCTCACGGGGAAAAGGGGCTGAAATAAAGTATCATAGGGACCATAAGACCGAAGTGCGGATTTTGTCTCTAATAGCTGTCCTGTGTTTTAATCCTTTTAAAATCACAAGTGCTCTTAAACCGTATTAGGTGGCTCTATTACACTGTGACCAAACTTGGATTAAAGTAGGTTTCATATCTTTGGCTTCATTTATAAGCTGTGACTAAAAATACGGGCTATTCAAATACATCAGTACAGCACGTGGACTAAAATTGATGTTTTATATATACATACATACATATAGTGGACTTTTGGTTATTGCTATGAACTAAGTACCATCATTAAATTTCTATACTGCAGAGCTGAGAAGCACCTTGACTGGAGTATTCAAGTATGCAAATGTTTTTATTAGCCTTGCAGCTACTCAGTGGAGCAATGTAGTTCCTATATGTGCTCCCAGCCACGCTCTTCTTTTCAGAAACTGCATTTAACAATTTGAACCATGTAAAACATTAATGCCAGACTTCTGGGAAATAAACGTCTGTACGAGCCTTGCTGTTGTCTTCTTTCACTGTAGAGCGAGAAGGAGTTAAGTTTCTAAAATGAAGCAATGGTTTGAATGCTGATCCAGCCTCTTCAGGAAGAGCCTGACTCGTCTCAGCACTGCTCCTCATGGGAAAACGTATTTCAGGGCCTCTCCAACAGTAAAGCCTTTATTTCCAAGGAGATTGACAATAGGCTGAAAAGAGAATTTTTCTTCTAAACTGATACTTAATAGGATGTCTTTGAATAATGAGTAAATGCCATCAGCCAGTAGGATATCTTTGGGGAAACTAAATTATTTAAAGCAGACATAATGAGTTCTCTGCCCATCAGCCACTGCAGAGAGCTCAAGAATGACAGTGTTATATTTGCTCTCTCTACATATTTATATAAATATATTTATACTGTCTTTTGTCCTACCACATTGGTCCCCAGCCACGTGTAACACAGCAGTGCAGCTTGGGCAGGTTCTGTTTGCTATCAAATACACTCAGTTCAGGAGAAAATGTGTTCCTGCCATTGTTACTGATAGTCTTGGCTTCTCAGTAAATCTGAAATATGCAAAAGAAAATGAATCTAAGCCAGTTTGTCTTCACCATCAATAGAAAGATGTAGGAATGTAGGTGTTGTTCCTTAAACTAGATCCAGTAAATCACTGTGAAAAAGCCTGTTTTCTCTCTACTGATTTACAGTGAGAATCCTGGTGAGTAATTCAAACGTTCACAGGTCAGGTAAGATGAAACCCATCCTCTGTGTCTGGAAATAAACAGTTCCAGGCAAAATACAACCCTCTCTTCAGAAGGCAGACTTCTCCCCTAAACCTTGTGTCCCTCAATGTTCCCTTCCCCCTCTTAATCCATTCGTAACGATAAAGCGATTCCCTTTGATCTTTCACAGCAATGGCAAGCAAGCAGGGCTTAGCATGTTATTTCTTTTCATGCCTAGAGTCATGCTGCCACTGCTCCGCTGGATCCAGCCCTTTCCAGGTGTGGGAAGTGCTGAAACCTCCTACTTCATGGTGTCTTGACATAAAAAGGATAATATTCAGCCCCAGCTCCATAAAGTAATGTGGAAGGCGTTTGGCAGCGGTCCTAAATTCTTGCCTTTTAAACGTGAGGAAGCAGATCCCTTCTGCATACCAGCATTGATTTATAGAAGCTGAAGGCTGTGAGGAGGAATCCTTCCACATTTAAACTAAGCAGGTGATGCAAGAGAGTTTCTGCATTCCATTTACAGGTTTGAGCCCAGTCACACACAGGGAAGGAAATCACCAACCTGTCAGATACAGTGGTTACATCGCTTAAAACATTTACTGCTTCTTTCCTAAGTTCTCCTCCAGGGCTCCTGCAGGTCTGCTCCTCTGCATTCCTCTATGCTGAGTGGTTTAAATGATGCTGGGTAACCTCACAAAGCCTTGGGGTTTATTTTAATGCCTCCCTTTTTTTTTGTTCTTTTTCCAGTTCCAAGAATACAACCTGACTGTGTCCTGAGACAGCAGGTGCAAATTCAGAATGGGAGAGACTCTCAGCAGCAGGAAAAAAAAAAAGTCACTGGCCCCCATGCTGAGAACACCTGAACACAATTTATTTTTAATGGGCCTGTGGCATCCTACTTCCCCTCAACAGCAGGTGCACTACAGTACTCTTACTGTGTAATTAGAAACTTTGTGGCTACGCTGTGCTAGCAGTGACACTTAAGTTCCTGAAGAAGCAGATTTAAACTTCTGGGAGAACTCTTCCAGCACCTCCATTAGCTTGTCTTCATCCTCTGGTGGACTGTGGGTGCTCGCCAGGGGTAAGTGTGTAGGGACTGGTTGCCTGTCTGGAAGACAAAATCAACCAATAAATAAATCCTTACAGGTATATCTGGCTACCTCTGCTAGCAGAAAGATTTTTTTTCTGCTAGGCCCTGTCCTGCCCAAACACACCTCATGGTCTTAGAGCCAGGAAACTTACCTTCCAGGTATCTTGTAGACAATGTTAGTCAAGCAGATCTTCAAGAACGGAAATAAAATTAATTTTATTTGTATTCTGGAACTAAAGTGATTGTCCTTTAGCACAAAGTGACTCTGGGGAGCAAGACCTCCTCTGCTAGGGATGATACAGGTAAAGGAAGGCCTTCTTGTGTAGTTACGTCTGCTCCCCGTCACTAACGCAACTCCCGCAGACAAAGAGCAATAACTGGAGACTGTTGTTGCAGGCAGAGTTGCTTTTGTAGCATGAGATGGGCTTTCTCCTTGCCTCCTGGATAATGTTTCCAGTGCTGCACAAACTCCCCAGCTGGGACTTCGTAGTCTGGATTATTTTCAATCTTGAAATGCTTACTTTCACCCTTAAAAATAATGGTTACATTCTAAATGCTAAAGAACTTAAGCGAGTTGCTCAGCTGCCATAAGTAAAGTGTATCCAACGTAAGATGTCTGACCAAATCTGCTCCATTTGATGCTTTGCTTGGTTTTCCAAATCTCATACTCCTCGCTCACTTTGTGTAAATACAGCTGTGTCACCATCTATTCTACAGGATTTTTCTCTCCAAAACCTTACGACGATGCTCTCAGGTGTCCATGACACAACTGCCAGAGCACCAGAGCAGTACTGTTAGTCTATTCACTAAGTCCAATGGCCACAGCAGCCAGCTAGGACTGAAAGCACAAGCTGTTACAACACTGGGCAGCAGATTTCCCTGAAAACCTACTGGGCTGCCATCAGGCTTCCCAGGGGAGCAGAGATGTTTGCTCTCTGAAGAGCAGATGTTGTAACTGGCTGCTCATGGAAAACTGAGGAGAGAGAAACACGCAGAGAAATGTTGCTTTCTCCATCACTGAATATGAACTGCTTCCTACCCAACCACAGTGCTTCCAGTAGCTTTTGCTTAAGTTCGGGAACAAAGTGTGAAAGCCAAGTGCAGCCTCACAGAGGAGATGCTTCTAGACTTTGGAAAGCAGGACTCTGTCAAGTATTTTTTATTCATTTCGTCAGATGCAGAGAATTCTGGTTGTACAAATCATGTTCTCACTTCCCATTTTTTTCCCTCGGGAGGAAAAACATGCTGGCTTTGTTTTGAACTCAAAGGGAGCAGAATCAAAGAGAACACAGGAAATGGAAGGAAGGTGTGACTGGTTCATGACATGGCCACCTAGAGCCAGAAGAGGAGTGTCTGTGATAAAGGGCTCCTGCACACAAAGTCCTTCACCTTAAAGGGCCTCAAGAGGGCCCAGACTAAGCTGTGGCTTCCAAAAGGTAGTAAGAGAGAGAAGTAACTGACTTCATCACTATTTGCTAAGTCTGGTAGACAGACACAGGACTTCTCTGCAGCTTCAAGAGCAGTCGTGCCAAGATCACAGCTCTCAAAAGTCAACAGCTAAGGAGCCAAGGAGTGTTCCCTGTTTACTAAAGCTGGGTGTAGAGAAACACCAAAGGCAAGAGCCTGGTGGAATTACGATCCAGAGAAAGAACAACTGAGAAGATGTTTCAGGATCAGAAGAAGGTGACAGAATTACGAAATAGGTAAAGCCTGCTTCTACAAAGAAGACTGGCCAGCTGAAAAAGATCTGCTCAAATATCTGTCAACCAATCCTGTGTGACTGTCTGGGAAGGGACAGAAGGGACAAAGTCAACTCAACTCCAGAAAAGCCTGAACTTGCTGCACGCTCTGCCTAGAAATTCAGGATCTGAGTGCCACATCCCACAAAAGCACTGGGCAACTGTAAGCAATTACTCTGAGCGCTTCCTCACTCCTTCTAGACTGACCTGCATCACCACTAAGACATCCATGTTTCCAGCTGCTCCTATGAAAATGCCGTGTCATCTTCCCGGGAGAAAACAAAGGCTCTGCCCTATTTTTCCATTCCCTATGCTTACAGCGACAAAAAAGTCACTGCACTCAAGTCGCTGCCCAGTGTTAGATAAAGAGGGAATTGGGAGTTTTAACCAGCATGGAACAGAAGAGCCTGTCAAAGAAAAGCCAGCCCCCTATGAGAAGGATCCTAGCTTCCCAGCATCATAAAAGATGCTGTTTGACTGCTGTGATTCACCTTGCCTTGGCATAGTCTTGCATACAGCTATTTTCATAAAAAAAATATATAAATTCCCCAATCCTCCCTAAGGAAATGCTTTGAAGTCTTTATCAGCTACTTTAGAAGACAAAAGCAGGAATGTAATAACTTAACACAGTCGTTCTCTGGTTGCACAACGCTCCCTTGAACCTTTAGCCTTGGAAGGATTATGAGAAATACTTTATCCTTTGAACAAGGGTTGCCTGGTCAAGCCTTCATCCCCTTCCAAGCCAGATGAGGATCCTACAGCTCAGGCAGCGAAGGGACCTCCGCTGCTAAGCTGCGTAAGACGCTCCCGCCTTACCTTGGAAGAACAAGCCACTCGGTAACTTTGTTGCTTCCGATGATACAGCCAACCACACAACAGTATCGGCTCCCTGGGCCTCTGTGCGCAGTGAATTCTTCATCTTCTGATAGAAATCCGGCATTGCTGATCTCACAGCTAGAAAAAATAACAATGGAATGGCAGCCTGCCACGCAAGGTATTTTTGATTTAAAAAGCAATCCAAAAGGCAGCTTAAAATTGCCATTGCGAGTGTAGGAGGAAGAGAAAGCATCTCCAGAGTTTATGAAAGAGAACAAGTATTTCCCCATAGCTAGGGGTACTGTGACCCATGGTAGAGCAGTGCTAAACTCCCAGGTGATCCACCAGTTGTTTGCTTGGGATGAATTACAGGGACAAAACTAGTAGGAGCTGAAAACAGGATCACTGAGAGGTTCCTGAGCCAATTCCATGCTAAACTGCGAAGAAGAAAGACAGGAAACTGAAATACCAAACACCAGGTATTTTTGAAGGATTCTGAGCTCTCATTTTTTGACCAGTTTTAGGGAACAAGTTGCAGCATTGTATTTAAAAACTGTATGGTGAAAAGTACCTAAACCAACTACAGAATTCATGTTTAAACTCTGGGGTTTTTCATGTTGTCCAACAGCTGATGATTGAAGGCCCATCCCCTGCAGCCTTTTATTTTTCAAGGTTCGAGAGTCCTTGAATTTTCAGGTGGGATACTTTTATGGTTCCTTAGGTCTGAAATCCACAAAGGACGTGCAAGAATAAATCTATTTTAAAGAAATAGAAATAGCAGGATATCTAGTTCAAAAGGGCAGTTTTCAAGCATAAAGCAAATTGGATAAATGCTTCTGTCATCAGAAGCAAATTAGGGAAACTGCCTTTTCCTGTTCCTAGAAAAGGCCTAGAGATCAGATTCCTAGTCTGGGTGTTAGGGGCTGGTAACATACTGAGGGATGCAACACGCATACTGCATAACCGATGCTGGCCTGCCTGCTGAGGCATGGCCACTGCAGAACAGCTGCAGCTCAAAGGGCTGTCTGGCCAAACACGCTGCTTCTCGAAGGCAGGAAATGTTCAGAGGGAAGAGGAGATGACCAGGGCTTGCATAATGGTGCATGCTCCACTTCCCTACATGCCCTTGCAAACTCTCAATGTTCTGCATGTTGGTACTTAGAGAGGTGGAAGCTGTGTGTTCAACAGTCCCACTACAAATGTAACTCAAAGGTTAGCTTAAAGCACCGTGGTTGGGCTGGGCATTTGTGTGGGACTGGAATCATTCATCACCCATTATTACTCTCTGGTTACACAGGGAGAGCAGCCATGGTGCAGAACAGAGCTACCGAGCAGGGTACAAAATGACTTCAAGCACTGATCTGAAGCCAAGAAATCACTGCACCCGTTGGAGAAATAGACTACAAAGTTTCATTTCTCTTTGCTTTTTGACCATATCAGGCCTGTATCAGGAATAGGGGGCCGGTTAGCTCAGTGGTTTGAGCAGTGGTGCTGGCAACAAGGACCAACACCGAGGTCATGGGTTCGATTCCCGCTCGGTCCCCATGTGTTGCCACGTCTAGTCGAGAGGTGGCGTCCCTGCCCAAAACAGGGAGGTTGGACTAGATGATCTCTAAG
>NW_009701750.1:52381-79142 GCF_000703405.1 Apaloderma vittatum
GCAGGAATAGGGGGATGATTATTCCTCTATACTTGGCTTTGGTGGGCCTCTCACTACAAGAAGGACATTGAGGGTCTGGAGAGGGTACAGAGGTGGCTACCAAGCTTGTAAAGGTCTTAGAACTGGGGCTGTTTAGCCTGGAGGAGACTGAGGGGAGACCTCATCCATCTCTACAACTACCTGAAGGGAAGTTGTAGCAAGGAGGGCGTTGGTCTGTTCTCCCTAGTGAGCATGATGGGACAAGGGGAAATGGCCTGAAGTTGTGCCAGGGAGGTTCAGGTTGGATATGAGGAAGAATTTCTTTACTGAAAGGGTTGTCAGCTATTGGAACAGGCTGCCCAGAGAGGCGGGTGGGGGGGCCTCCCCCGGGGGGAGGCTGCCCAGAGATGCGGTTGAGCTGCCATCCCTGGAGATGTTTAAGAGAGGGATAGATGTTGTGCTGAGGAACATGGTTTAGTGGTGTTGATAGGGCTAGGACAAAGTTGGACTCGATAATCTTGAAGGTCTCTTCCAACCCACAACTATTCTATGATTCTAATCCTGAAAAGAAAAAAAATACAGTCAGAGCATTAAGCAGATGTTACCTGGAGTGTCTGCCCAGCCAGGGTGCATGACAGAGAAATGGATGGTTTTGTGAGTTTTTGCCCATTGCTCAGTCAAGACAACTTGCTGTCTCTAGGATAGAACAAAAAGAGCCAGACTAGCATCAAATCCAACAGCCTGTCCACCAAGTGAGCTCCCAGGGAGATAAACTACATCAAATGTGCTGTAAATGCCATGGCATTTATGGATAGCAGAAACACTCTCGTATATCCTGATTGGATTTATTGGATAATTTTGTCAGAGACCACTACAGTCACTGCAGTCCATAACCTGTCCACAAGCTTACTTTCAGATTGGTTACACAGCTTTTACTGACCACGTTGGCTTGCTGCAGATAAGAACTAAGCAGGCAGAAAGCTTTGTCAGCAAAGTACAATTTTCCCCCTTTGAGACTTAAATCAGACTGAAATCTAAGGCATGCTGTGGGTGGAGGACAGTGGGCACTCCCGAGTGCGTGCCATCGTACGCCTGAAGATTACTGCTTGTGTGTCTCTGTACAGGCTCGACCCAATGGGAAAGCAACAGTGCGAAACAAGCTTTTTGCAAAGCACACGGTCTCAGCTGCCTGGCAAACAAGGGCTGGGCTTTGTTTTCAAAACTAGGGACCGTACCTTGTTTTGTGCGTACACCATAGTTCCATCAAATGTCCCGTTTCCTGACTGCAAGTCAGATATGTTTAATTTTTGAACTAACATGCCCCCAGAAGAGACAGTTATCTGTAATCACATGAATAAGAAGCAAATGAATGAAAAGCAGACAAAGGAAAAACAAACGAAGGAAAAACAAAACCAGGCACTCCCCACAATCACACTCATGGGGGTAAAGTGGTCTTCAGTTATATTTGGAAGTTCCTAGGAAACAGGATTCCTCTGCATACTTTTTGCACTAAGCTTGTGTTCGTGTGTCGAGTACACCTGGACATGAGGTGGAAGAAATAGAATTTTTTATTTTCATTTTTTAGAAACTGATTTTCATTCCAAGTGATGTCGACTCTTGCAGGGAACTTTGTGCTTCTTCCTTTTGAAAAGTAATCGGGAGAAAGAAAAAGCAGAATAGCACTATTTGTAGTTTATATGTTCAGCATTTGTAAAAGCTAATTAGAAAACAAGACACTGTAACAAAACTTGAAAAATTTTCATTTAGAAACATGTACCTCCTGTGCTATTTTACACCAAGGTTCTTTTAAGCCTATACTCCTGTTACAGGTGTTTTGCATTACGCTGCAGGAGGTAACTTGTCCCAGGGCAAGGAACAGGGGAGTTTTCAAAAGAACTGTTTTACCCTGATTTCCAGTGAAGGGTTCAGAGTAGCAAGCAGGAGCTTTGCCTTGCAGAAAAATCCAAGAAGATTCTAGAGACGCTTACAGCATTAGAACTAATCCTGCATTGCTAGCACAGTCAAAGAAAGCGTGGCGCTAACAACGCCAACGTCGCAGGTTCGATTCCCGCTCGGTCCCCATGTGTTGCCTGATCTAGTCGAGAGGTGGCGTCCCTGGCGGCAGGGAGGCTGGATTAAAATGATCTCTAAGGTCCCTTCCAGCTTAGGCCATTCTATGATTCTGTGAAATGCTGACATAAACCAGAAGGTAAGACCACTTTTCAACAGCATTGCAGGCTCACCACTCTGGCATCAGCCTCTTTTTCCAGGATGGGCAGCAGGGCAGTTGTCAGAATGTAGGTACCTAAAAGACAAGAGAGGTACTGCTGTTAACTTTTCTTTTTTAAAAAAAACTTTTTTCTCTCCCCACCTTCTACAACAACTCAAAAACCCCAAGTCTCTTTATTTCTGAAATTTCATTTTAATTTAATGATAATTTCTATTTCTTTTTGCCGCTTTACCTGCAATGTGCCAGCTCATCTCATAGTGCTGCACACTTATCGAAAGGCACGTCAGTTATTTTACAGGCTTTAATGTTTATTGTACCAACAGAGAAAACCGCTCACTACATTCTGCCAAGAATCTGAAGGCGCAACGGCTCAGGTGTGGATTTCCTTGGGGGTGAGGTGATGCCAGCGAAGAAACAGGGAATGCACTTCCCCTCCATGTGTGGCACATACACACGTCTCTGTGTCGCGAACGAGATGAGGGAGCTGTGCTTCACACTTGTGTTTCTCATGCCCTGGCACAGGACTCGTCCATTTTTGCCTTCTCACTGTGAAATCGCTCACAGTACGCCGACCCTTTTGATTTGTGTTGCACACAAAAATCACCTCTTAAATCCCCAGCATGACTTTTACAGCAGATAAGGAATCCTTGGGATGGGGGGGGGGGGGGGTTGGAATATTAATGTTTTGTGCTCAAGGCTGACCTAAAATTACTTGAGGAAACTTATCTGTGTCCTTCTCCATTTTAGCACAGATTTGTGCACGCTGCACAAATATATTCCAGTGCAGCTGTTACCATGACCAGCAAAGTTTGTTATCCAAAACATTATTCAACTGCTGGTGTATTTGATGCAGACACACCTAGTGATGTTTCACTCGCTCAGCTGCAACACAGGGATTTTTGTTTGGCTTTATCTCTTCAGAGATATTTTTCTCCCCTTTAAACTGTATTTTAAAAATGAAGTTTCATTCAAAATGAGTCCTAGTGTTTCTGCATTGAATACAATATTTCCCTCTTGTCTCTTCACAAATGGCTCTAGTTCAATAATTTTATGTCAGCGATAAATGTACTTTCTTCCATGAGCTATCGAGCTATGTTTTTCACCAGACATGAAGACTTGAGTATGTGCCTTTATAACCTGTCTTCCACAGAGGCAATGAGATCACCCAGTTAAAATACAGCATGTTTATAAATCCGCTACCAAAATCGAACGTGTTACGTGCTTGGTGAACAAACTGTTTGGCTTCCCCATCCGTCACAGCAATCTTCATTTTCTCTATATAATCAGAGGGACATCCGTAAGCCCGCAATATATTTAAACCCCTGGCGAATCAAACGCAGCGAATGCAGAGCAGATGAGTAAATGCAGCCTGCCTTCAGCAGAAAATACAAGCAAAAGCAGTCGCCAGTGAATAACGAGAGCCCGGCTCGTCTCCCCTGGTAGTGGCAGGGAGACTGAATGATAACATCATTAGGACAAGAACTACTCCTGATCGTCATGGGAGACTGCCACGACGTGAAAATAACAAAACCAAAACAAACAGAAAAAAACCCAAAACCTGAATCACTTCAGTGCAAGCTGAGAGCCTGGATTAAATTTTGATTCGCTATGGATTCTTCAAATGCAAAGATCATGTCTTGGTTAAATAAGCTGCATCTCCTAAAGGCAGAGCTGCAATGCACCAGCTATGACGATGCTTCATTTGACCGACCTGCAGATTAAGCTGCACTTTTAAGGGACTCCATGTTGAATTGTTAATTCTAAAGGGAAGCAAAGACGAACACATTAACATTGCCTCATTAACAACTGAATTTTGTTTTGCTTTCCAGCTGGATGAGAGAAATGTTCAATGCCAAAAATCCTGTTTATAGCAACTACAGCTTGTTAGAAGTGTATGTGCTTACTAAAAATCACAAACTAACTGTGAGGTTAGTGTCTCCTCTCTTCCTCAAGCTTATTAAGAATTCAGTAAATCCCACATAACCAGAGCATTCCACCTTTTTGCCCCACAAAACCACCTGCTCATTTGCTTTTGAGTGCAAAAAGACCAGTTTCGATCCCAGCTCCTACGGTAAGCACCAGTATCTCAAAACACGCACAGACGTGACACATTAGGCATTGAGACCGAAACCTTTCAGTTCTCCCACTGCTGAATATTTCACACCAACTACTGTCCCTGTTTTAAGTGTTCAAACACAAACTCCTTAGTATTTTAACAAATACACTTGGATATTACACATTCTTATTTGCACTGGCTGGTCTGTCAGCAAAACAGCCTGGACAAGATATTTAGTACAATAATAATAGAATACATATACTTTATTAATAAGGTATATTGTTGGTTGCAACAACATACTGGTTGCACCAGTCAAAACATCCACATTTTTATTCATGTGAAAGCTGGCACATGGAGTTTGATATTTATGGTCAAACAAATAGAAGACTACTAAGTGCAGGCAGTTTAGAGGCCTGGCAGAGCCACGCACCTCATGGCACGTGTTTTGCCAAGGGCAACTGTATTGCACTACGCAGTAACACAGAAATTAATTTCTAACCAAAAGCGGAAGCTGCAAATAAATGTATCGCTGGTCACAGTCCTTATAAAAACATGAACTGCACTAACAGCATAAAAAATAAAAATAGGAAAATTTTCTTACTTTAAAAAAAATTTTACAAGGTGAGCCACGACTGATTTGGTAGAAGAAACCACATCTCCCTCTCTCTCCACTTAAGGAACTCAAGACACTATCCAAATTGTATAACCTTTTGCTAATAACTGATTACTAATCACAGAATCATAGAATGGTTAAGGTTGGAAGGACCCTGAAGACCATCTAGTTCCAACGCCTCTGCTGTGGGCAGGGACACCTCTCCCACTAGACTGAGTTGCTCAAAGCCCCATCCAACCTGGCCTTGAAATATCAAAGTACTGGACACCTGCCTTTTCCAAAATCAATGTTTTAGCATTCTAGTATGCTTCCTTGATACAAAAATCAGTTTTGTCTGTTAAAAGAGAAGTCTCCTCCCACAGAGCTTAGTTAAAAAATGGTAAAGCATATCCAATATGATTAATGCTTACTTAGCACTGTGTTCAAACTGCACAGATTTTTTTTGAGTGTTTTTTTGGGGTTTTGGGGTTTTTTTTGCTTAAAAAGGTGAAGAGAGAACACAAAAGCGCATGGAAGGAAAGGCAATGAGCAGCAGCAATGTGCCTTGCACCGAAAGGACTAAGCACTGGGTATCTTGGTGATCCTGCCCCTCCACTGAGAGGGCCTTTGGGATTCTACCAGCAACAAAAGGAAACTTTTTTTTTTCCCCCAGAAAACAAGAACTGCCACTGCTCCGGGGCAGGATTCTGAAGAAAGTGTGTCCTTGTCTCAAGCAGATAGTCTGTAAATGGAGATGCTCAGCCTTGAGGCCACCACATTTCCCAGTTCTCCATCAGAGGTGTAGATGTGGCACTTCAGAATATGGTTTAGTGGTCATGGTGGTGCTGGCTTGGCGGTTGGACTTAAATGATCTAAGAGGTCTTTTCCCACCTTAATGGTTCTACGATTCTGTGATTGTATCCACAACGGAGGAAGCACCAAGAGCCCTCTGGGACACATGGGCAACTGGGAGCAGGATGTTTCTGTCTGAACAGTCCTCCTGGGCTACAGCCCAGTTCTTGCACAGGTTTAAGTGCCTGTGAAAGAGAGCAGGCTGCACTGAATTACTCACACGGCAGAAACTTGAGGAGCAGCAGCCTCTCTCTCACATTCATCTCAGACCCAGAGGGCAAGGAGCTATGAGTGCACCAAGGATACAGAGCTGTGCTACCTACAGCTCTCATACATCACCTGTTGCTGCCATGGGAAGGTGTGTTGTCTGCATGGCGTGAAAGCTTGACTCCCATTGGTAGCAACAGTGGAGGGGAAATATTTTGTAGTGAGATGGTACACAGCACTTCCCTTTGAAAAGGAGTATTTGCTGTGCCGCAAAGTAATCCAGCAAGACGAATTCAGGAGCACTGCTCAGAGGCAGCAGGAATACAGAAGGGGTGAGCAAGCATCCAGTCTATCACCCTCGTATCCAGGATTTCACCTTGCCCTCACTGAACTCTGCTGAGGTGAAGAGTTGACTAGAGAAACCCACCGGACAAGCTACAGTCCTGTTCTGTGTAATATGGTACTTGCAGGCCATGTTTTCTCCAGTTTAAAGAGGCTCCTGGGACTGATACACAACTTCTCTGAAAGATAAACATCCTCTCGACATTTGCTTTTCTTTGGAAAAATTCCTGTTAACTTTTATGTCTTGAATCTGAGCTCACATAATAGGAAATCACATAGAATAGAGTGTAATTAAAACCTTCCTGTAAGGATACAGCAACTCCATCGTTACACACCGTTCAGCACAGGCAGTGTAACGGTAGGTTAGGCAGTGTGCGGTGTCAGTCTGTGTTATGTGTGGTAATTCCAGTAAAAGCAAGGAGAGCATTGCACTTAGTGAGAACACACTTTCTTCATACACACTCCTCCCAAGAGCTGGTCACATTAGTGTTTATTTAACGTACATGGTTACTTGCTAAAAAAAATAATAATAATTAAATTGAATTGCCATGCATTCCCTTGTGGCCCCTTTTGTAACTGCTCCACTTGCTCTGAGATCTTCTCAATTTAGGTGGGTAATCTGATATTGTGCTCCAATTAACAACTTCCATTTTTAACTCCATACAGTGAACTCCTCTGTCATCCTATTCTGAGCTGTAATTCAGTGGTTTCACAATCAGAGTGGAACCTTAATGATGCCAGTGTATAAAAGGAGGAGCTGTTACAGAGAAAAACATTCAATTCATACACTAAGTTGTTAAAAAACAAACAAATCAACTGACCCTACAAAAATCAGCCTGTCTGCTTCATAAACTCCTTAATAAAATTAGAATATCATTCATATAACCTGAAGTAGAAGCTGAGGAGATTCTAAGGAAAACATGATTGTTTGGTCTTGCTTGTTCTTGGCAACAGTGATCTCACCATCTCTACTATAGCACAACCAAAGTGGAAGCTACTCCTCTGCAAGGGACAGAGGTTTACAGTATATTAGACACTGGTCTTTCCCACAGAATGCTACAAATCTTTCTGTATTAAAACACAAAACTAATCAAACCACAAAAATCTAATCAAAACATAGAATAGTCTTAACAGAAAATATAAACAAACACTGTGACAGTAGATTTCCAAAATGCTGGTTGTTTACCTTGGCTTTAGCCTCCTAAAACCTGGGATGCTTCTTAGAATTCATTTATTTCACACTTAAAAATTAACAGGACATCGCATATCATAATAGCACATGAACACATACTCCTATCTGCTTTAAGAGATTTAGAGTGACTCTCAAAGTTGTACTTTATAAATCAATTTTAAAGAAAATTATGGTTGCAGCAGAAGTACTATTGTAAAGGCATCATCTGTTTATAACATTGAATTAATTGATGATACAGTTATCGCAGACTCGAGTGTCTTGGTGGATTCTAGAATAGCTTTTTGCTTGACGTTCTATCTGGCAATTAGCGGTAAATTGTCGGTGAGGTTTTTAATCTGCTAACGTTCAGATAAGGGCACGGAGCCAGCACCACACTCAGTGAAGTTTTCCATCTGCCTGAGCTTTGCAGTATTATTAGGAACAGTGTTATTTCAACTGTGAAAAAAGCGGGAACAAGAAAAAAAGAAAAAAACAACCCAACCCACAACCCAACTTTTATTGTACAGATTTCAAGGGCTCGTTCATCTGCTAAAAATCAGTTAAATTGGCTTGCTTTTCTAACGTCCAAGTCTTAAAAAAAGCCCCAACCACCACCACCACCAACAAAAACCACCACCAACAAACAAACTGACATTCTTCCTTGACCTGGTTATCTTTTCAAGCCTTCAATTTATGCAGTTCCAAGAGACATCCCCGAGCCTGTTTCCCGACTACAAGATCAGGAACGAAGACTTAAGTGTGGTGTCCCTGAGGGCCAATTCCCCCACACTAGCAATAACCGAGAGAGTATGGGAAGAGCTAATGAACCTGAAAAGACAAAACGAAGATTTACACTTGAATTTCAAAGCTCAGCTCAATAAGGGCACCTAGGCTCCAGTACGGCTAGTTGACTGTAATTATATTCAACCTTATCCATTCAGGTAGCACCTCTTATCTGTACGTATCAAAGCTCTTTTAAGAAGAAAACGGCAACCTTCATCTCCTTTTCACAGGTCAGGTTGTCTCACCAACTGTCCTTAAGGCAGACTGACTTGTATCCAAGTTGCCTGGCTTCCCAGTAGTTCCAGACACAGTCCACCAGGCAACACTGGCTCGTGTTAAACATCATTTAAATATGGTTTAGGTGTAGGCAAGAGACTGACAAATATCCATGCAGGTTAGGCAATTTGCCATGGATGGGCTGAAAAGCATCTCCTCTGGCCTTGCCCCTTCTTGCAGAGAGAGTAAATGTATATATGGCTAGATTATTAAAACATGAGAGCACATTAGACTGAAGAAAAGATGCATGCTGGGAGCATCATTTATTCATCTCTGAGTGTGTTTCAGCATCCCCTTGGCTGGTAAGTAGCAATAAAAATGTAACATATATGCCACTTTTCCATGTCAAGCAGGAAGATGTGTTGAAATAAAGTGAGGCAGGTTATAAAGTAGAGGAACAAGAATTGTTTCAGCTAAATGTCTCGTGCTTTGGTAAGAATATGCTGCTCTTGCCTCCACTTGCCTACCAACGCTAACAGTTTGGTTTTTTCCCAAAATGACCGAATACTGCCACTTTCAATAGGCTTTGTTGGGGGTTTTACTAAAGTAAAATAAAAAAAAAACAGAAAAAAGCAGCAGCACTGACTCAGAAGTCTACAGAAGAAGTGATTGCTTGTCGCTGCTCAGCTCCTGGATACTGCCCTGAGCACAAGGCCAGCCCACAGGAGGAAACGTAAGGGCAACAACACAAAAAAAATTTTGCACAAATAAAATCTGCCGATCAAGATCAGCAGCTCCCGAGGAAATCTGCCCACATGACCCCAAGCCGGTCATTTAATTTCATATCACAGGTGTGATCCAGTCTGCAGTGTGTCATTTCAGACCCCTGCCTGGCTGGTGCTCCCATATTACAGTCACAGAATCACAGAATGTCAGGGGTTGGAAGGGACCTCAAAAGATCATCTAGTCCAGCCCCCCTGCCAGAGCAGGATCACCTACAGTAGGTCACACAGGAACGTGTCCAGACAGGTTTTGTATGTCTCAATAGGAGGAGACTCCACAACCTCCCTGAGCAGCCTGTGCCAGTGCTCTGTCACCCTCACAGTGAAACAGTTTTTCCTCATGTTTCTGTGGAATCTCCTATGTTCCAGATTGTACCCATCGACCCTTGTCCTGCGCTCCACAGCTATTCGGCTCTCTACACCTTCACTAAGCTCCAGCAATCAGACCAACAATTCTTGGGGGATCTAGCAGGCAAGAAAAGCGAGATATCTCCTGTGATGGCAACACAAGAGCCGCAACCAGCGTTTGTGCCTAAGCCCCGTTTTAAGGGAGCTAGGCGCCAGCACAGATACGGCTGCCGCTGCCTGCTCAAAGCAGTTGAGTTTGAACTTGAATATTAGACAAACTGCACAAGTTTTTGTGACTGTCACCCACCTGTGTGCTCTGACAACACCAGAGAGGACTCTGAGCCTCCTGTTTCAGTGAGCTGTCCTCAATCACCTCATCGGTGGTATTTCACGTTAAGGGAAGTTTGCTTTCTACTCTAACCAGTATTACTTTTGTACACACTCATCTATCTACCAGAGGACTTAATGCATTTATTTTTGTCTGATATATGTCCAAGAAAAGATCAGGATATAAAGTATGCTTCACAAGTCAGATACCAATTAGAACTGAACTCTTAACATCCATTATGCTCAAAACCAGGTAAGTCAGTCAAAAGGAAAATATTCCTAGCCTGGATTTGAAATGATACCTAAATGAGCAATTCTACAGCTTATATCAATGTTAATCAGATATGAGAAGCAAAATTCAAAGACTCCGATCTGCATGATCGTTACAACCAACACACTCCTTTACTAGACCAGAGCCAAGATCCAGGGTAGAAACAAACAGTGAAAGAAAGATGGAAGGAACACTGCGTGTAAAGATTATTCTATGTTATTTCTGCAGAAATTAGGCAGTCATGAATTACTGTCTCCATGCTGCTGCTGAGGGGGATGACTGTTGCAGATTTTCAAAGCAAGGGCCCTGAGACTGTGTCACCCTTCAGGCTTCAGCTTTTCTAAGAAAGGGGCATAGATGGAAATTTAGTTTCTTCTCTCAGACCGTATTCTATTTTACAGCCAACCTATACACCAGCCAAGTTTTTCTCTGGGAATCTACAACCACAGAAATAACTTCTCCAAAGTAAAGCACGCTAAAGGTACCTAGTGCTTCAGGAAATGACTTAACACAGCATCTACTCTGACAGGCATTTCCCCATACAACTTTCTTCTACTATGACTCCAGCAGGTAGGATTTATTACCCCATTTCTGACTTTGAAGTAAAAAAAGCCTGTGCTGCCAACAGCATTGGTTCTTCATGCGTGTCTGATCTGCAGGCACAGAAGCTTTCTCTTGCACAGCCAGCCTCTTCCAGCTCAGCCAAGTCCTATTCTGTTCTAAAAGCTTCAGAATGTAATCCTTATTGTTGCCTAGAGAGAACCAGTCTGAGCAAACAACCCAGTCCTCGTCTGAACTCTGAAGAAGTTGGACAACAGACAATGAGTTACCTGTTCTACCTTTTCTGCTCCTTCTTATACGGTCATGCAGCAAGTGATACACGAATGAAGGAGAACTGTATGTAATATTCATAAAAGATAACACAGGCATTTTCCTAGCTTGCTACATAATTCAGCTTCCTCTGTGCAGCCATCTATCTCTAGTGAGGCTGATTTACAGATGGGAGAGTGCAACTTGCTACTTCAACTTGTGTGATAAAATCTAATTCAAGTGATGCACTAGTACCGTTCCTCAGCATTTAATTTCCTCAATGCTTAAAACATGCTTTCATGTTCAGACTATTGTATTTGTTTCACTCCACTTCCCTCTGGAAGAAATGCACCTCTGCACATTGCTGGATTTCTGTTTGAAAGGCCACAAGAGGGTTAAACTAATTTAAGGTGCCTAAATTTCTCAAGGTAGAAGTTCTTGTATTTCTACAGCTAGGGGAAATTTGATGGCAAAAGAAAATTCATTTTGAACGTTGACCACGAGAAACAGAAGAATGTTAGCAGAAGATTAATTTGAAGAAAGTGAATCTGTGCCTTTATACTTGAATTAATTGTCAGTTTAATATAATCAAACTGCAGAAAAAACCCAAGCTGTATGCACCATACTAGCCAAGTACAAGACATTTATACTAAAAATGTTAATTTTCAGAAGTAAATAGGAGTTAAGGAAGCAACACAGAAAAAAGGCTAACAATGGTTTTCTGGCTATACTAGTTCTATAAATGCTTAAGCTTGCCCATTCCTCATCCCAGAGGATGAACAGGAGGAAAACAGAAACAAAGCACTACAGCTCCTCCTTAATGTGTCGCTTCTGACCATATTAAAGACAGTCTCTTGAGAAAGCCGCCCACCCTGCATGGAGACAGAGGGAAAAAGGGAGGATCGGGGCTGTTGGTCAATCTAAGTGCCACATGTCTCCTTGCAAGGGGTGCAGCTTTCGTCCCTACAGACCTCAGTGGCAGCAGACAGCTCTTCTCTCTGCTGGCTGGCTGTTTCCTCACAGCTCTTCCGTGGTTTTTATGGGGGTAAACTTGACTTGTGTATGAGCTCATCTACAACTCCTCTTTTCCCCTTTATTTGCCCCTCTTACACCTCTACCAGAGAGTTCAAGAGATACAACCCTTATATGAAGTGCCTAAGACCTACCAAGTGCTGCTCGATCACTTGACCAGATGTTTGCATCCAGGTGTTCTGGTTTGAAAGCACCAAGATAAAAGTTTTCTGGGGCTGCCTGGACTGTATGGCAATCACAATGGGGGAAGAGGGGCAGTTGGAGAGGATGGGTCAAGGTAAGCCAAATTGACCAATCACAGGATTCCTTCCCATGGTGCTCAGTATCTAAGGGGCCCTAAGAAGAGTTACGAGGCTTTTTTAGTGCCTGCTGTGCTGGAAGGAGTGCCATCGGCTGTTTATCATCTCTCCCAGTGCTGCTGGTGTTCCCACCTCCTGTTTTCATGCTGCAGAGGAGCACCATTTGTCAGGACAGGTTGTCTTGCCCTACCTCCCCAGATGGAAGCAGCACAGCTGCTCCAAGGCTTCCTTTTATTTTTTTGGAGGGGGTGGGGATTGTCATTGGGACTCTGGGCTTGGACACCCCCATCTGCTACCAAGTCCAGTCTGGGACTTTTCCGCTCAGGACCTAGTTGTCATCCAGAAGGTATGGGTTCCATATTAACATATTCTCTTGTATCTTTGACTATATTTGTATACTTGTATCTGTCTATAGTTCAATAACTTCATTGTCATTGTTATTATTATTTTCTGTTTCATTAAACTGGTTGAAGTTTTTTCAATCTCACAGTCTCTCTCCCTGGTTTCCCTGTTATCCTCCTCTGAGAGGATGGGGGGGTATCACAGAGAGCATCTGTCAGAGTTTAGTGGCTGGCCCAGCCTTAAACTTGGACACCAGGGCATTGTACAGGCACAGTCTGCTCACACAGTGCCTCTGTCAAATCAGAAAGGGCTGCTGAAGCCTACCAAAACAACTGAATGTCTTTCTAAGTATCTTAATGTGCTCCAAGCTCTACCCAGGCCACAGGAGCACACTTACTACAAGGAGAGTATCATTAGCAGCACTGCTTGGAACAAAGTTTCCTAGGAAATTTTAGAATCAATTTAATTAAATCTTATCTGCCTTTGTCCACTGCTGCTGTAATAAAGGCCAGCACTGATATGAGAACAACTGAAAAATGGACAAATTAAGAAAGTTACACTCCAGTCAAGATGAAAAAAAAAAATCAAAAAAGCCCCTTTCTTTTCCTTTCCTGCTCCTTCCCTAGCATAGCAATGTTATGACCTCTCCTTGAGCAGCAGTACATACCTCTGGAACCAAGCTGTAAAAACATGCCTCCATAAGCAAAAGTGTATTTCAATAAGTGTGTTTCAGCACAAAGCTTTCAATGCTCACCCAAAGTGTTTGTTGCAAAGTTTTTTTCAAGTCCATCTTCAGTTAGTTCTCTGTTATTCACCATACATCCCGCATTGTTGATCTGTAAAACAAAAATAATCTACATAAGTATCTACAAGTGAAACCACGCACACAAGCAGTCCATGTTAGCTTGCTGTTTTCTGATACTGCTACACAAAGCTACAAACTGTTTGAATAAACCATGCTATTTCAAGTCACACTATTCTATTGTTGATAACAAAGGTTTTTCACAACAGAAAAGATCTTCAGCAAAATGGCTTACCACAGATGTATTATACTAAGACAACAGTCTTCTTGGTGCCTCACTCTATGTTTTGAAACTCTTTCTCTCACAGAAAGTAATATGCGAGCTGTAGAACATAACTATGCAGTGTAGTTTGTCTCACCTGAGAGACCACATTGACCACACATCATCTATGCTACGTGGTGACATACTCTCCTTTAGGGAAAAATTCACTCTGGGAAGCTGCGCAATGTTCAGGAGAATGGCCTGCAGGAACTCCCACCCTCAGCAAATTAAAAGAATGAGCTCCAAACTTGCAGATGAGCCAGAGAGCAGGTTGCTGCATCCTAGTTAGATTGGGAGAAGAGCAGAGCTAAATGGCAGAGGTGCTTCATATTGGGGTTGTTCAGCCTGGAGGAGACTGAGGGGAAACCTTATCACTCTCTACAACTACCTGAAAGGAGGTTGTAGCAAGGCAGAGGTTGGTCTGTTCTCCCTAGTGGCAAGTGACAGGACAAGGGGAAATGGCCTGAAGTCGCGCCAGGGAAGGTTCAGGTTGGATATAAGGAAGAATTTCTTTACTGAAGGGGTTGTCAGCCATTGGAACAGGCTGACCCAGAAGGGTTTTAGTCATCCTCCCTGGCGGCGTTTACAGGAAGGGTAGATGTTGCCTTGAAGGACATGGTTTAGTGGTGTTCATAGGGCTAGGAAGAGGTTGGACTCCATGATCTTAAAGGTTTCTTCCAGCTGAAACTGTTCTATGATTCTACGACTTTGTGCCCTGGTTGTAGGGATCTCAGCTTTTCTTTCTGCCTAACCTGCACAGATACCTCAACTGACTCACACAGCAGCGCCGCGCTACACAGCGGGACGCACTGAAAGATAAAATCTCAGGAACAGCCAGAAGCTTGCAAGCTGTGTGCAGCCAGCATGTTCTCACATGTACTCTTTTTGCTGCCTTACCTTCCAGAGGCTGCTCGAGCTTTTGTTTCCTACCACAAAGAGATCTGCCCCTGCGTACCTTCCTGCTCATTCACTGCCGCTCCTCAAAAGTTGTTTTCCTGTTTCTGCGCCTCAGTTATAGTACAGACCCGAGAGCAAATTTTCACTGCTAAATAAAGGGGAAAGGGAACTGAGCGCCCTACCAGCCATGATGCTTATTTGTTTGCTCTCTCCCTGGCTCTGTTTTAGACTGCTCTGAAGAGTCTTTCTACAAAACTGAAAGCTAGTCCTTCTTAAAGAGGGACAAATTTATTAGTACTGAAAGTCAAATAGAAAACATGTGTTAAGAACCTCAAAAGATACCACTAAAATTACTTCTTTTCTTTATTCTTTTTTTTTTGCATATCTATGTATGTGAACTGGGAAATCTATATATGTGAACTGAGAACAGACAGAAGCAAAGAGACCATGGAGACTACTCCAAAAACATTTAGGGAAAATCAAGCAGAGAATTGTGGGCCAAACTTTGAAATCTACACTACCTGTTGGACAAAATCATAGGCTATGCACTCCAAAGACAGACACATGATTTACGTATGCAAACTTACCAACACATTTAATTTATGTTCATTTTTAAATTTTCCAGCAAACTTCCAGATTTCCTTGGGATTAGATATATCCACAATATGCAAGAAGATATTCTAAAGACAAAAAAAAATTTAAAAAAAAGGAAAAATGTTACAACCTACAGGGACAGTGAATAGACCCTCTTCATTATCTAGCTGAAAAGGTATTCAAGCAGTATAAAAAGTATTATCTCCAGAACACAGCTAAAACACTTAGGTCAATGCACACAACTTGGAAATCTGAGCCCTCTCAGTCTCTCCTTGCACATCATGGTTTGTATCAGGAATAGTGTTGTCAGCAGGAGCAAGGAGGTGATGATTCCCCTGTACTCAGCTTTGGTGAGGTCACATCTCAAGCACTGCGTCCAGTTTTGGGTCCATCACTACGAGCAGCACAGTGAGGTGCTGGAGAGTGTACAGAGGAGGGATACCAAGCTGGTAAAGGATTTGGAGCATGTGTCGTACGAGGAACGGCTGAGAGATCTGGGGCTGTTTAGCCTGGAGAAGAGGAGACTGAGGGGAGACTTTATCGCTCTCTACAACTACCTGATGGGAGGCTGTAGTGAGGCAGGGGTTGGTCTGTTCTCCCTACTGGCAAGTGACAGGACAAGGCCTTAAGTTGCACCAGGGGAGGTTCAGGTTGAATATTGGGAAGAATTTCTTTACTGAGAGAGTTGTCAGGCATTGGAACAGGCTGCCCAGGGAGGTCGCCATCCCTGGAGGTGTTTAAGAGATGGGCAGATGTTGTACTGAGGGACATGGTCCAGTGGTGTTGACAGCGCTAGGACAAAGGTTGGACTCCATGATCTTGAAGGTCTCTTCCAACCAAAACTGTTCTATGATTCTATGATCATATGTCCCATCTCCCCAGTCCCCTTGGCAGCCCTTCACTGGACTTACTCCAGGACATCAATGGCTTCCTTGTCCTGGGGAGCCCAAAACCAGGCACAGGAGTCCTGCCCTGATCTCACAGAGGCTTAACAGAGAGGAAGATGTGCTCCCCTCAGCCTGCTGCCTACACACGTACAGCCTGGGGTGCGCTTGGCCTTCCTCACTGCAGGGCATGCTGCTCGCTGAGGGACAACTTGTCACCCTCAGGTCCTTTTCTGCAAAGCTGCTTTCCAGCCTGTACCACTCCACGGGGTTACTTGATCCCAAGGCAGGATTGTGCATCTGCTCTTGGTGATCTTCAAGAGGTTCATGTCAGCTCATTTCCTCCCTTGTTAAATCCCTCTGTAGAGCAGCCCTGCTCTCCAGCTCCCCACCCCACCATTTGAGGTCGTCTGCAACCTGGCAAAGATTGCACTTCACTCCATCATCCAAGTTGTTAAAAAGATGTTGAACAATTTTTGCCCCAGTATTGATTCATGGGGGACGTCACTAAAAAATTGTTAACGTATCAGCTTTGTGCTGCTGATAGCTGCTTTCCGAGCCAAATGTTCCAGCAGTTTTTCCACTCAGCTTGTCATCCAGCAGTTCAAACCACATCTCTCCAAACTGGCTACAAGGATACTAATGCAGACCATGTAAAAAACCTTGGCAAAGTTAAGGAAAGTGGTGAGTGCTGCTCTCCTCTTGTCCCTCAGCAGAGTCATCTCGCTAAATGCAGAGATCAGGATGGTCAGGTTTGCCCTTGATAAATCCGCACTGTTTTTTTCCTCAAATCACCTTCCTGTCTTTCCACACAAATTTATTTCATGGTTCTCCTGGGGAGCAAAGTGAGGCTGACTAGCCTGTAGCGCCCCAAATCCTGCTTGCCTTTTTAGTAGATGAGTGGTTTGCCTCTTTCCAGTTAACAGGAAGCACTTCTTGCTTTGAGGTTTCCCTTGAAGATCAACCAGCTTTACCAAGGCCTTTTGCTCTCCATAACTGTCTCTCATGGGATCCTTCCAACCAAGTCCATAAAAAAGACAAAATCTGCTTTCTTAAAACCAAAGATTGTAATTCTACCACTCATCCTTCTTGCCCTTTCAATCTTAGATACCACAGTCTCATGACTACTTCCACCAAGGCAGCTATTCAAGGCTTGTCCAACACCCATACAAAAAGCCAACCAAACAAACAAAACAAACCTGTCCTCAATGCTCTCTAGAAACCCCCTGGACTGTTTATGCCCTGCTGTGTTGTTAGCAAGTATCATGGTGGTTCAAGTGCTCCACAAGTACCAGGACTTGGGGCTTCCCTTGCCCTCTCAAAAAGGCTCCATCTACTTCCTCCACTTCATCAGGCAGTCTGTGGCACCACGATGTTATCCGCATTGACCTGACCTCTGTGCCTTACCCAAAGGCTCTCAAGTGGCTCATTACCCATTTCGGAGCAAAGCTGCATGCACTCAAGCCACCCCTTTGTACAGAGCACACCTCTTCCTCCTTGTCTTCCCATCCTGCCTTTCTAAAAGGGCCTGTATTCATCCTTTCCAGGACTACAGTCATGCCAACCACATCTCTCTAAGCCCAATGAGATCACAGCTCCACAAATTCTGGTGTTTTCTATGCTATACGTATTCATGTACGGGCATCTGAGAGGGGCTCCCAGTCATGTCAGTCTCACATGAAAACTGTGAGAGTATCCTCCACTTTGTTGTCCCTTAGACAGACTCATCATCCCCATGACTCCACTACTCTTTTGGGTTTGGTCACTATCCCTCAACAAAACCAGTGTAGTAAAGCCCTCCTCACTACCTTAACAAATCTGCTTGCAAAGATACTCTTGCTACTCTTTGTCCTTCCTGCTCAGCAAGGCTCATTTCTCAGAGAAGGTCAAAGAGGTCATAAAGACCAAGGACAAGGTGACACCAGCAGCACATTCAGGTGTTGACCTACAGGGCATGTACAGTCCTACCCAAGCCCTTCCCTTTCCCTGGAAGGATTTATGAAAGCAGCACTTGGGCCCCCATGCCCCTCACCCCCTGTAAGCACTCTTGATGAACTCAAAGTCACCCCTCACAATGGCATGGGTGCCCATGAGGTTGGGCAACAAGAGGGACTAGTCCAAGATCCAGACAAGCCTCAGTAGACTCTCCAAAACAACCTATATCTGAGTCCCCAGAAAGTGACAAACACCTCAAGACATCAAGCCAAGACTGCAGATGGCTGCCTTCATCCCCCACAGGAGGAAGCCTCCAGCCAGTATCACTTTCTCTCAGTGCCAACAACAGTTTAGGCTCATCTGTCTCCAACACCTCCCCTGACAGAGCTTCTTCCTCCTCATCTGTTGCCATGGCACTACACCTATCCTACAAATGCACATCTGCAGGCACAGAATGAGTTTGCCTTCTGTTGGCAGGAGCCACAAGCTTCCATTCCTCCCCAGCATAGGCATTTCTACCCACCACTTAATCCAAGCACAGCTTCCAGCTGACCCTCCTTCCATGCAACGTGGCGCTTGTGCTCTCCTATTCCCTGCACAGACCCTGTCAGTCTCCTCTTTCTGCTCCCTGTGGTTACGCAGCCTGCTCAGCTCCTGCCATCACTTCACCTGGCAGCCCAGCACCTCTGCATGCAGCACCCAACAGATGAGGCCACCATCAAGCTCTGCCTCAGGCTTGGGGAAAAGCACCCATTGCTCCCTGCAGCCCAACATGTGCCACATCATTCCTCTGGAGCTCTGTCTGGGTCAGCCTCCCACATGTCACCAGGGCAGAAAGAGCACACCTTCAGGTACATCACTGCATCCGCTCCAGCTGTCTCAGAGGGTCAGGTGTCTTCCGCACCCCCTTCCAAGCTACCTGCTGCACTGACTGCTATGCCCTTGCTAGCCACCCCATGTCACAAGTCTTGCAATATTTTGAAATACTATGGCCAGGAATGTGGATATATTAGAATTGAATTAAAAAAAAAAAAAAAGCACCTGACGTGGAGCGAAGTTACAATTTTCTAAATCACAAAAGCTAGAAACGTTTCCTCTCTCCAAAACATCAAAAACCTTTTACTGTTTGTTACAGGCAGTTCTTTCGCTTTTTGCAGATTTGTGTTCTACCTAGCACAAGCACAGTGGCATTTATCAGCATACAAAAGGCTTGTCAACTCCTACTCTGCTCCTAGAGAGCACTTAAGTCTCAAAGACACACCACAGATAGTCTTATGACGTATCCCAGGAAAAAGCAGTTTTATAATAATTATGCAGAGGATGTGTTCTCATGCAAAACAACAAATAATCATTACAGGGCCTCCTCTCTTTCTAATTCATTTCTTTAAATACTCATTATACAAGCAAATGAGATAAGTGAAGAAGCTGAGATAATTATAAGGCATTATTCCCTGCCTATAATTCTGCTTCCCTGCAGATAAAAAAAAAAAACACATGACTTTTTCTCTCTAACCATTGGATTTCAGCTCCTTAGTTGAGTTAGGTCAGAATTTTCTCACCATAATGTTCATTTCTGACCAAAACCTTGACACGGCTCTACTGTTTCTAACTGGCTACCTCTCTAAAAGCTTTCTACTTTTAAAGCTACCACCATTACCAAGAGGTACAGAAGAGCTGAAGATTTTTTTTGGCAGATGTTCAACAGTACAAATGATTCTGGACACTGAAAAAGATCTAAATCAACACTCATCTTCTGAAGACTGTAACATTGGCTCACAAAAAGGATCCACAGGCCTGTTCCCTATAAAAGTTCTTGATGGCAGCAAAGCTATTTTCAAAGTGAGACCTAATCCTCGTGACTAGATCTACTTTAACAGATTAGGAGAACTTCCCAGCTCCTAGGTCTGGGTACAGGTGCCTGCCAAATAATAACTCCATCTCAGCTCTGAACCCTGGCATGTATTGCTGTGGAAGATGGAGAAAATCTCTGGTGTATACTACAACATGATTTTCATGCAGATGATCAGGAAGAGCATGTTAAGTCTGGATACAGCTTGTCAAGTTGCAGATAAAGTGTTTTATTATCTCCCTGAATTGCTTCTGAATGAGTACTTATAAAGAAGGATGTTCTTGTGGATTTCTTATCAAAATTACTCTTCTCAATGCAGTTCCGTGTCCCTCAAGGCCTCTCGTACACAATGTCTAACACTACACTGAATGCTGTTTTCTATACAAGTGCCCTGTCCCCAGGCTCACGAACAAGCTCTGCAGTGCCCTCATGCTTTTTCATGACTAGAGAAACAACAGGCCGGCAGCCTACCCCAGAGTGGGAATTGTGCTGCTTTCACAGGAAGAACATTATCTGCCTCAAGTTTTGTTCCACCGCATGACAGAAAACAGGACACAAAAGGAACCTTCAGAGGTCAAACTCGCCCCTCATCTCAGGCTGCCTGACTGCAGTCAGCAAAGGAGGTAGCACAGATAATCAATCACTAGTCTTACTATAGCCCTGGGATTACACAGTTATAGAGGGCTGGAAAGTCTTTATTTCTGTACAAGGACTGGTCTAATTCACCTCCATTAAAGAACTGATGTGTAATGCTGGTTGTGTCATTCTAGGGAGCTGAAACCAAAGAGCAGAAATTTAGCCAATATGGTATCTCTAACCACAAGAAGTCTTCAGATTTTTTGATCCACATTAAAAAAACCACACCTAATCACTGGAATCAAAATATTGTGTTCAAGAGCCAAGTCACTATTTAAAATGAAGACAGCTCTCCATCCAGGTTAACCCTGGCAGACAGTTATGCCCCATACAACCACTCACTCACTCCCCTCCCAGTGGGATGGGGGAAAGAATAGGAAGGGCAAAACAGACAAATTTTGTGGGTTTAGAGAAAGACAATTTAATAAGTCTGGCCAAGCTGTGTATGCAAACAAAGTAAAATAAGGAATTCATTCACTACTTCCCATCGTCAGGCAAGCGTTTAGCGATCCCTAGGAAAGGAGGGCTTCATTACATGCAACAGTGACTTGGAAAGCCAAACACTGTAACTACAAATGTCCCTCCTTCCTCCTTCTTCCCTCAGCTTTTACTGTTGAGCATGACATCATACAGCATGGGACATCCCTTTGGTCAGCTGGGGTCAGCTGTCCTACCATGTTCCTTCCCAACATCTTGTGCACCCCCATCTTCCTCGCTGGTGAGGTGGGATGAGAAGCAGAAAATGCCTCAATGCTGTGCAAGCACTGTTCAGCAATAATTGAAACATGGCTTGTCAAGAATAATTTGGTCACAAATCCAAAACACAGCACCACAGGAACTGTTATGAAGAAAATTAACTCTATCCCAGCCAGAACCAGTACACACAAGTTAGAAAAGCTCTCCAAAGAACACCCTCCTAAATAACTGGCAAAAGCAACAGTGACGGCTACAGTGGCTATAGAGTAATATATTTTTTCATAGATTCACGGATTACCAAAGCAAAAGAATATGTAACAGAAGGGAGGAGGTAAGGAAGAGGTATTATAAGAAAAGGAGATGGAAAAGGATGCAGAGTATGGAACTAGGACCACACACAGGACTTCACAGAGCAGCCAACCTTAGCAAATCAAGAGCATGTTATTCAGACACATAAAACCTTCAAGTCCAATGCTGTAAACCCATAAATGTTGTTGCACGAGTGTTGCAATGCATTAACTTTTAAAAGCCTCAGCCACACAGTTAGGAATAGTAAGTAGGACACAAAAAAAACATATCAACAACAAACATTAAATAAACCAGCATGCTGTTGGTGATATTATTAATCACAGGAAGCATCACCTAATGGAATTAAATCACTTTAAACCATACACATTATAAAGTACTAGATGTTTCCAAGACCATATGAAAGTACTATTAAAAACACAGCAGCGGAATACAAAACAGAGTATCTCAAGGAGTCTGAGCTCTGTAATATTAACAATCTTTCTAAGAGTAAAGAAGAAGACAGGAAAACAGCTCACCTGATTGCCCGTTTCCGTCACTATTTCTCCTCTGGCTACCTCAGCCCGTTCCTTATTTCGGCAAACCAGATGAACCGTGCCACCTGGTGGATTTCGACAAGAAACACATTTGATAATTAACTAATTGTGTTAGGGGGAAGGCATCAGCAAGAAAAGACGGCCAGGAAGTGATGTGCAATTTGCAGTTCCTGTTTTGGGTTAGTTTTTGATACAATCTAAATGAAACAAAAAACCTTTTGTGACTGCATCCCAGTGTGTAGGAAATCTATAGCCTGCTAGTAGCAGTGGCAATACTGGTCAGATGATCACCAAAACATCATGGGCTACTGTATGTGGCTTTTTATCGATGCTGCTGAAGCTCAGGTCTGTGGAGCTGTCAGGGTTCCCATGACACTTGCTGATGAGATGGGAGCAAGGAGCTGCTTAGGGCCACAGCACTCCAGAGCAGTCCCAGCTCCATCAGCCTTGGTCTATTCTCATGGACAAATTCCCCTGAAAAGGCATCGACCCAGCAGTTACCAGCAGACACACCAAGAAACCCAGCTGGCTTTGTCCACAGACCAATGTAAGGGTCCTTCAAACAAAAGGGTGAGAACACAAATAGTGGATAGAAGAAGAAAGCTGGAAGATTTCTGCTTGGCTCTGGTCCCTCTGAAGACAGGAAGGAGAAAGTATCACACTCTGACACGGTTCTCATGCAAGGCTGCACGTACAGAAAAAGGCCACTGCACTCTAGGTACTGTCTGCTCAAACCATTTTCAGTCAAGTCTGCACATCATGCTTAGCACTGATAAAATATCAGAGCTACACTGGAAACTGAAGCTAAGGCGTACTGTAAATGCTTCTTCGGGTATGCGCCTAGAAAGTTCAGTAAAGGGCTTGAACCACATGAGTGACTGGAATCGCTCTGTGAAAAAGAAATAAAAACAACAAGATACCAGAATTCTTCTTAGCAGCAGGAGACAAAAGGACCATAGCCACAAATTGTAACTTAAGAGGCTCAGGCCAGGCATTACGAAAAAAAAATGTTCACTTGTTTTCCTCTAAATAGATCAGGCTGTCCAAGAGGATGCCTGATTTCCTTCCTTACATGTTTCAAGATCCAGCAAGATAAAGCAATGGCTGGCAGCCTTGCTTCAAGTGGGATGCTGGACAAGATGACCTCTCAAGGTCCCTGCTAATTAACTTTCCTACGAAAGGAATACACAGGGCAAGGCTCCTCTCAAAGACCTGGACACATGGTCTCATGACCTGGTCTCATGACCTCATAACTTAGCCACATTAAAGAGAAGACTCACAAAAAGGATTAAAGCATAGGTAGGCATAATTATTTTATGCTTTGCTTTCTCTGATCATTAGAAGTAATATGTTGATCTCAGTTATAGGTGCACCCGCACTCTTTACTTTTACCTATTGTTAGAAGTGTTATAGAGGTTGCTAACTGCACTGGAAGGCTCAAGCAATGTAAACCCAAAAGACTGGTAACAGAAATAAAGGATGACTAATAAAACCAACAGTGCTGGGTCACTCTTCTAGTCCCCAGAACTTAAATGCAAGGCACCAAGTGTACCCTAGGGATACAGCAGTCCAACACAGGGTCTGATAATGAAATTTTCTATCCAAAAGAGTGGTTTTCCACTGTACACCACTACAGCAAGTATGCTTGGTGTGCAGCTGATGCAAGCAACAAACCTCTTCTGAAATTTTCTACCATGGTCCGATTCCTTCAGTGCACTGCCAGAGCTGGCTGACTTATTTTTTAACCAAGTGCACAGTGGGAACTCCCGAATCTGCGATAATCATACAAATGACACTAACCGTTGTTTAATAGTTTTATCTTCAGTTTGTGTGACACGTATATCATGCACAGAAGGGACCATGAACAGACAGGCATGGAACGTGTACAGATCAGAATGAAAAACAGTCTTGGGCCCCAGGGAGAACTGATTTCATGACTGAGAGCAAAGACAATGAGAAGAGGCAATGTCCAACGTTCACCTCTTTGGCCATTCTCACAGTGCCTGCAGGCTTCCCTGCAAAGGACGGCTTTAATTACAGATCCTAAGGCAATTAAGGAGGTGCATTTGTAGATGTTTGAGAAGCTCTTCCCAAAACCACAGGGAACAACGCAAGTACTGCGCACAGTTCCAAATTAACCACATGGAAGAAGCAGCTGGCCTTCAAGCTGGTCAGAAATATTCTCATAGTCTACAGTGGAAAGCAATCAATAAAAAAAAAAAAGAGGTGGATTTTAAGAGCTTTGAGTATGAATGTTTTTCTTGCTGTTAAGGAGAGAAGGAAGGTTTGGTGTGACCTATAAGCTAGGAAAGGAAATTTAAATGCTTTCCACAGTAAAGACAGAAATTATCTGAACTCAAACAATACATGTGAATTGTCAAAGTGGTTCGGAGAAGACTGCATTAAACTGGAAGTGCAGCTCACAAGACATATAGGAAAGCCCAAATCTGCAATATCCATAACACACCAGTCCAGAGAAAAGCTTAACTCAGGCTAAAAAAAATTGCCATCAACACTGTTATTATTTACAAAGATCCGAGGTGCTTGAAGGCAAAGCCAATGTAGCTTGGTTATTCTTCTGCTGAGTCCAAATTCCTTATTTTCTTGTCATGGTGTACTTGAAGAGATTCAACTAGAAGCCAGAGCTCCAACATCTGGCATGGAGTTTCAGAGCAAGACACGCAAGGAGAGGATCAGGAAGACACTGTTAAATCATTTTAACTTCATATACATAGCAACACCCACACAAGGTATCAGACAAGCAGTCTGAGCCCAAGGCTGTTCCTTAGGCTCCAAATAACTAGACATGGTGACCAAATTCTATGCAGATCCAGTCAGCTTGACAGCTTGCAAAATCTGGCAGGCATTTGTGAGCAAAACAGTCACCAGACAAAGTAATACTTACATAAGGCTATTACACATAATGGCAGTAGTGGGAACCTGAAACCAACCACATACTGGCATTGATGGGGATCTTTAACCCAAAGACTCCTTGATGCTTATCATTTTGAACTAGCTTAATTTAACTAAGCCACTTTCCTTCAAAAGATAGTTATGAAACCTAAGAAGGCAAAGGGAGAGCTAAGAGCCTGAAGCTCCTCCCTTCTATTCTACATGCCAAAACTCCTCTATCACTCTTGCACAAGAGGAATTATTTTGTCCACTCTAAAAGGGATTAAGTTTATCCTTCAACAGTAGCTAGTTCCAGTTCACACCATCTCCTTGCTTAAAGACAGCAACTGAAAAAATTGTTGCATGTAATGAGCTAAAAGGCACAAACTGCAGGTTATTATCATTAAGATCATGCATGACTACATAGCTGCATTTATACTTTCTCATCTCAACTTAGAAAAGCCAATTATTTTATTTCATCATATGACATATTTGTAAGTTCTTCAAAACAGTTCCAACTCAGCCAGGCTGCCAGACTAGAATCAGCCTTAAACAGACCTTGATCCATCACCATCCTTGGATGCCATGATAACACAGACAGTTTGGCCAGCGTGTGCTCGAGAAACGCTTTGCAGATCCTCCCTACTAATTTTGTTTCATTACTCTAGTTTTCACAGCACTGATCATGCTTAAACCTCTAACCCATGCTAACAGCCCTGTAAAACAACACACCTGACCCCTCATCCTGAGAAGTTGCATCTTTGTGTTTGCACTGTAAGGTGAAACCTGCTGCCTTCCTCCACCTTCCCTGTGACAGCCCCTCCAAGCTCCTGAGGGCCCAGCTCACCTCTCCTCGCTATCTCTGTGGCCGTGGCCTTCCCGATGCCACTGTTCGCGCCCGTGATCAGAAAGGATCTTCCAGCCACATTCACCTCCACATCAGCTGGATTGAAATGCTTGGAAGCAGACTCATACCCGCTCCTGAAGAAACCAGAGAGACATCTGTGAGAAACTAGAAGGAAGTCCTTCCAAAAAAATCCCCCAAACCCACAGGCGAGGGTTGAGAAGTGCTCTCCCCTCGCAGGTCAGCATACACTGAACACCCCCCATCCTCACTACTCTCTGCACTCGTGGGACAGATTGCCAGCTAACATCGCAGATAGTTATCACAGCCAGCAGCTGATATATTTGTATAGCCCGGCTCCCCCACTGGAAGGGAGGATCAAGAGAGTCACAAGTCTGTTGAGCTCCTGACATTTCCCTCATTTGAGCACAGAACAAAATGGCCTCATGCTGGCTAAACACAACCCAGCGTTTAGCCGGGACAGAACATACCCAAGTTAACTGTTCCCTCAAGGACTGCAACACTTCAGGTCTATCTGTCATTCTATGATCTATGCTAGTAAAGAACTCGTAGCCTGTTCCCAGCTCCTGATCCTCTTGTTGCCTGTACTTGGCAAAAGATGTTGATGCCCACGCTCTTTTTAAGTATGGAACAGATACTTTTGCCTGAAACAAGCGCAGACATCATCATGGGGGAGAGGTCACTCAAGGGATAATATGTTCACGGGCGCTATGGATGAGACCTCACCAGGGTTAACACTGCCCGGCTTGGCTTGTCACAGTGATCCTGCGTCCCGCTCGGTGGACCTGCTGGTGTGGAAATAGCCCGAGTCTGTTACGCAGGCCCTCCCTGAATGCAGATAAAAAGTCCAGAGTGTTGTGACTGTGAGCCTCCAGATATTAAGAATTTTCATACAGTAATGAGTTGAGAATCTCAGTGTTTTCTTAAAGCACAAGAGCTGGTGAGAAACACCTCTCTGGCCCCCAGCT
>NW_009701751.1:0-4705 GCF_000703405.1 Apaloderma vittatum
GGGGATCTCTAGAGGTCCCTTCCAACCCTCATTCTATGATTCCATGATCACTTTTAAAGCTGACAACCCTGAAGAATTCAATCACCCTTCCTTTTTCCTTTGCCCCACCTTGACTTATTAAGGCTCTGAAGGAAGAGCTGGGTTGGCATTTACCACATCTAAATCTGTTGCTACAGTGGTGTCCATGAATGGTCCCGGGGAATCGATAGTAACATGTGATAACGAAGATACTCCCGGATGTCCAAGCAATACAGTCTGAATAGCTCTGCTGGAGAGCTATAAGTGACAGCAGAGCCCTCAGAATGCCCCTGGACCAGAGCAGTGCTCAGAAGCACCTGAGATATCTTCTTGCATCTATCTGCTTGTCTGTGTCAGTAGGAAATTTGTGCGTCTGCTGACCTGGGAAATAATGATATAGCAAAGTAAGATTACTGACGTAACGCTTCACTAATTTACTTTTGTTATATTAATGGGTAATTCCAACTATCCAGTTCTTTACCTTTCCTGAGAAGCAAACATACCTTAGAGTTGCTAAGACACCGAGCCTTCCTGACCCAGACGGGCGTGTGCTGAACCTCCCGTCACCGCGTGGCGATGATGGACACACACACGGGGGAGAGCAGCCCTTTCTGTGGCTGTTAGAGCTATGCTGTCAGGAAGGGCTACGCCGGATTTTTAAATAATGCTGGCAGACAACAGGATCCAACAGGCATTGCTCTGGTTGATTTCCTTGAACTGATAAGAACATTGCTACAGCAGGGTGGGATAATATCTACCTTACTGGAGCTGTTTCCATCCAGATTACTGGTAAAGAAGCGTGAGGTCACACCACATGAGAGAGTGTGGTAGCTTGGATTGGAAAAACAATGTACACTGCCGCTACCTTGAGATATATCTGGGAAGAAAACAAGTCATCACAAAATATTTTGGAAGCCATAGCGATTCTTAAGAAACTGAAAACACGCTAGAGATAAGAAAAACTTTGTTAGAGTACTGGGTGTTATAAAACATCTGCAGCTGAAATCTATCCTGCATGATCACAGTGTGGAGCTCTTGAGCATCACCATTAAATATAAGATTAAAAAAAAAAAAGCAAAATATTTGATTAATAGTGTTATCCTTTTGAAGATCTTAAAAAAATAATTCCTGACAGTCCAGCTGCTTTGCAGGTAAGGGAAGAAATGCAAAACTCAGGAAATTCATGGTCTGCAACAGTTTCTCCCTCAGGTTAAACACAGGTGAGAGCTACTGATGAGAACAACCCTTGCAGTTATGAAGCAATTTATTACAACTTTTTGGTTACAAAGAGTTAATGTTTGGAATCAAGGTGCTATAACTGTACCAAGGACATTTTCAGTAGCTTTTGTGCAAAGGTTTAGGGGAAAAAAGCGAGCTGCAGCACTGAAAGGCAAACTCAGGCAGTTACCTTGTTAGGCTTAGAGACATTTTAACTATTTCCTCACTTTAACTTAAGATCACATTTACCAAACAAAATAATTTCACAAGAAAGGCATCGTATTTATCCTGGCAGCTCTAATGAAAACATCAGTCCCAATCTTGTTCCATCTTAATAACAAATATTTCAAAGTACCAGCAGAAGAAAGGGTGAGAAATTTAAACTGAAGCAGCATCGTTTAAACCACCAAGCCCTGTAGGAAGTAAATGAATGGGTCTTAACAAAGCATGGGCTTCAAATGGAGGCAGAAAGGTTAGTCACAGGAAATGAAGTGCTGGGGTGGCTGCTTGTCCCCCCACCAGAGATCTTTAATGAAGGTTGGCAGCAGATGGGAGATGGAGGACCTGGACCTGGCCGGCTCTGTCTGGGGGAAACGGAGTCACTATCAGCCTCCTGGTGCCCTCTGCCTTTGCACTCCTGCGAAAATGCACTTTGCTTTGCTGACATCTGGTGGAGATCTAGATTTAGCTTAATTTACTGCAAAATATCCTGTTTCAAATAAGTGGTTTTATCTGCAGGGTGTCTATTACATAAGTGCTGTGGCACACAGCCGAGAGAGGATGCACGTGCATATCTGACCGAGCACTTATTTTCTGCTGAAACACTCAGAGCAATTTCGGACGTCAGCTCTATCTTATAGCAAGTGCAGAGCCTTTTAGTTCTGGCTGTTTTCTGAGGTTATTGCTAACAAAGTATCTCAGATGAGGATGCGATTCCAGAACCATAATCATTGCACTTAACTTCTTTCAGGTAGCCACTGTCTAGCAAAGCAGCCAGGCTGACAGGACTTTGCCATCTCCCCTATCACAGCTCTGTGATATTTGCCACAGAATTAACGAGAAATGGCTCTCTCTTGGGGTCTGCAAATGAGAACTAGGGCTGGAACCCAAACGCAGCGATCGGTGTATGCCCACGGCAAACACAGCTGCTCACACATCGCCTTGAACCCGCTGATGAGGGATTGGCAGCTCACCAGGGCAGCAGAGCTCACCCACAGCCTGCCATCCCGGTTAAATATAGAGCCTTGAATCCATGTCCTTCTGCTCTGTAGGTGAGTGTTGACAGCTGAGTCACACCAGCTCGCAGCTCTGCCTTCCTCCTTCCCTTCTCCGCCGTGCCCTCGCCTGGCTGTGGGCAAGAAGGACCAGCTCGAAGGAATAGAGGCACGGTCCTCTGCCTTCGCTGCGTGATAAGAGGGCACACACCGACAAGGGGCTGACACGTTACAAGTTCACACCCAGCTTATCTGGCCAGAGCCTGCTTCATGCACCCGAAAGGAGCCCAAGGATAAGTCTACCAGGCTTGCCCTGCTGCCCAGCACAGTGCTGAGTTAATGAACCCGAGCTTGGGCACAAGTCTGCATCTCCAAAAATCTTTTCCTGCTTCACTGCATGCAGCACCATATACTCAGAATTACTCCTTCTACACAGTTCCATTTGGTCGATACTTAAGCACCCACCCAGGCTGATTTACCTTGATAGCACAGTCCATTTTCTACACATTTATTCATGAAGTTCTTATAGCTGCTGGCTGGAAATACATCAAATTCAAATCTAATGCTATCCCAGTTTAAAAAAAAAAAACGACACCCAAAAAACCATAACCCACAAAAAACCGCTCTCTTCTCAGAGATGAGAATTTTACTCTGCCCTGAAGAGTAAGCAAAGACTTAAATGTCTAAAAGAAAGGGAATGAAGCAATAACTCAAAACAAACAAAAAAAACCCACGAGGAGATCAGTCCTGTGAAGGGATCGGTGATGGCAGAGTCTTGCCATGAGCCCCTCAAGCCTGAGGCTGTGCTCTGGTGGAAGAAGACCCGTAAGGTTCGCATGAAGGCTGGAACACTCTGTCACTTCAAAGGCTGAGCTTCTGCTCGGAGCCAGTGCTGCGGGGGGAAGGGGCCAACGAGCATCAGTCCCCACCCTGTAGCGGCGGCGGGACAGGGCGGTGTGGAAACTGTGTGTGAGGCCAGCCATGAAAAAAAGGAATAAGTAAATACAAACCCAGGCAGCTCAAGCTGCAAAGTGCAACTTCTCTTTTTGTGTGGATCTTCTCCATGCATACAGAGTGTTAGTGGGGTGGCTGAAGACTCAGCAGAAGGGTTCACTCTGCCACCTCCTACTACGCATCATCTGCAGATCATTTCTGTAAATGTCTTGTCTAGGCTACAGGATCCATAATACTCTATTTGCATCGAGCTTTGCTTAGGTTTTTGGCTCTCAGCATACGATTCATCCATATCTGAAAGTTTGTTAAGACCTTGATAAGACCTCAAGCATCACTTCAGCCCATAACCAAGTCTTTGTGAAAGTCCTGAGGAGAAATCTCTGCTGCTCTCCAGCACTACCGCATAGTATTCCCTTCTGTCCCCGTCCCCTTTAATTAAACAACCTGCACTTTAAAATCTTTTGTTGAATGCAATGTATCCTTCTCGCGCTGGGTAGCACCATTTTGATTCAGGCTTATTTGGGATGAGTCTGCTCCTAGATCCATGTGCTGTGGTTAAGCTCTCCCAGCATGGGTGGTTTTTCTTTCCCAGTGGCTGCTGGGCAGAGCGTGTGTTTTGCTGCCACATCCTTCATCCATAAACGCAAAAGAGTCTAAGGGCTGCCCAGGGGGCTCCCCTTCCTCATAATCTCTCTTGCACATACGCACGGATTATCGACATGAGAAGAGCTGAAGACGTAAAGACCGCAAACATCCTCCAAAAATAAATTAAGTTGCTGAAAGAAATTACTGCCTCCAGGAGCCAGGGATCTGCATATGTGACTCTATGCGGAAACACCGCTACCCTCACAAGAGCAAACAAGCAAAACAACAGCTGCTGGGATTTCGGTTAGTCGTAACGTTACAACCCATATAGGGCTGGATACCGCAGTCATTGTTCAGGTGGAATTCCTGCCAAAATCCATGGGTTTACATGGGATTATATTAATTGGACAAGTACATCTGCATAAGTAACCTGCCCCTAATCCATGTGCAAAACTCCAGGTGAAGGCTGAAATCCCTGTTACCTCCATATAACACTGCTACAGTCCTTCAGTGACCCCTGCAAGGCACAGATCCAGCCGCACCGTGACTCTCTATTTCATGTGATCTCGTCTCAGTACCCATCTCCCCATTTTCTGCCGGGGACGATGTACATCAGCACCTTTTGCTGCCTTTCTGCTCTGTGGAAGCGAAAGGCTGAAAACAGCTTTGGTGAAGCTGAAGATGGAAAGGTTACTGGTGGGTAGAAAGTTTCAGCA
>NW_009701751.1:4736-17620 GCF_000703405.1 Apaloderma vittatum
GGAGGATGTTCAGAATTTGGCAGGGAGCTTTCAGAAGCCCTCATCTAGAATCTGTAAATGCCCTTCTAAAACAAAGAAGCAAAACTTGAAACAACGCTGATACCTGCAGACAATTTATAATGAGAAGACGGAGAAGTGCGATTTCTATCTTCTAAGTCTTGCTCTGCGAATTCAGATCGCAGAGATTTTCAAGGAGGAGGCAACAAGAAAACTGTTCTTGTGACCTCCAGAAAGAGATGGCTTACCCTGCTCAGCTGCAGCTTCCTGAGCAATAAAACTTATATTACTACAAGGACTGCACAAAGAAAGAATGAAGAAAGTCTCTGCATCCCCATCACAGACTGAGATGAACAGGAATGAAACATTATCCGATTTCTTTCTAGAGAAGCCATACAAAACCACTGACCTGGTGCTGTTCAGGATTGCAGAGACCTGGTACTTCAGGTTTTTAACAAATTGAGCTGTCACAGAGCAGCAATGCCACAAGGGCAAGAATTAAATTCACTATCAATGCCCAAGGTCCATAAGAGATCCCAGGATGCATCCAGAAATTCAGCCATCCCCAAATATTTATTTTTGACTCCAGTACTTAATCATGTAGCATCAGGAGCTCTGCGATAGGTGGCTGAACTTGAAAGGAATGTGAAGAATACTGCATAGGGGGATGCAATGCCCACAGAGACATATCCTGCAAGGGCAGTCCTGGGCTACTGAGGTCTTCAAACGTAACGCCTTTCTCTCTGTGGCTGAGGAGGAAAGTCATCTGTCTATGCTAACCTCAAAGAATGAGAGCATCCTTTCTCAGCATTAGCATTTTTTGGACTCCTTGCAGAGTGTCAGACAGGCTGATGGTGAAGTCTCCATTCATAGTAAAATATGGAGAAAAAAAACAAGGGATTTTTGTTCCCTCATCTGAGAGGGGAAGCTCAATTACTCCAGTCAGGAACTCCCAACTTCAGCAATATTCCTCTCCTTATTTTGAAATTTGTTAAGTTGTGCCTCTTAAGCATGCTGCGTAACACGGACATTAACTAGAAAGGCACAGAAGTAAATGAGGTGTAGCAGGCTTTGTAAATAACTGGATAAGGTGCCAATGTGAAAGAGATGGATCTCTGGAAAGTTCAGAGATTTTCCATGCCAGCGGCTGTGATTTGCTCTCTCGGAACTCAGAGCCTCACTGCTGCTGAGATGTGTCACAGTTCTCTTTTGCATGTTCATGGTCTGGCTCTTCAAATCACGTTGAAATGACAAACTTCAGGCCAAACAGTGCCGGCAACTAGCCAAGGATCAGACAAGCGCTCTCTGGCAACACTTTCATACATTTCTTACCCAAACAGTCAGCTTAAGCAAGAGCCTACAAAGCTAAAATTCAAAAATAAGAGGCAATGGGAGGAGGTCCACGGCTGATGATTCCCCCCCACACCATCGTGCAGCTATCAGAAGAAGGAATGCTCTGGTATCGGTCTGAGTGATCTAAACATGGGATTAGTCAACGGCGCTCAGCAGACAGCTGGAATTATTTGAGGACTGAAGTCACGGGGCCATGAGAGAAGCTCCTTGATTAAGTCCCAGCTGCAACCAGCAGCAATACCCTTGGCCCGGTGGGAGAGGTTCCTTCCAGGTGCCTCCTGGGCAGAGAAGTCTGCAATGAAGCTTCCAGCTATCCTGAGACCGCACAGACGCCAAGTCAGAGCCAGTGACAAGTGGCTGGGCCTCTGCATCTGGACTAGAGAGTAGAAAGAGAAAAGGTGATGCAGGACTGGGAAAGCCGCACTGCGAGGCCAACTCTGCCTGTTTCAGGAGCTTGTATCTACTTGGACTTAAGAGTTTCAGCCATTTCAAGGGAAAAGAAGCAGTGAAGTGCAGTCAGAGGGCAGCAAACCCTGAGGAGATCCCCACTAGAGACAGATTGGAGGAAACGAGGGAAGTAAAGCCCTCTCCTGTCTGGCACCCTATCTGGTATTGCCCATAGAGGATTGAAGAAGAATGTCAGCGTTAAGAAGGAGATCACATCCTCCAAAGTTTAGCCAATCTGTCAGGAAGACTTGCCTTCGATAGCAGTAGCAGAAGACAGAAAGAAGCAAGAAATGTGAGCTCAGCGTGACTATCTTTTCTGATCTTAAAGAGCCTTCCTCTTCCTCTCTCCTGCTTTTATCAGCTCCTGTGAAAAAAAATTCACACCAGCTGTCTAGACAATTGGTCTGCACGCTTAAGAAAGTACAACAAATAGGACTCCTCAAATCCCAAACCACAACGTAGACGAGAATGAAGCCTTATGAGTGACCCATTCCTCAAGCAAAAAGATCTTCCTCTGAAGGTTTCACAATGGGAAAACTGCTCTGCATTGCAACAGGAATGCAGATGATTTTAAAAAGTTGAGGTGATGTATTCCACGCAGCATATGTCTTTCCTAGGCACGTCCTGTATCGTGTTAAGTAAACTTTCATATATAAAGCAGCTTAAAACAGTCTTAAGTTACATTTGCGTTCCTGGCCCTGTTAAGTGTTAAAAGCTCATGGTATTCCCAGGAAGAAAAGAAGCATCGTTATTTTTGAGGCATGTTATACATCACAGAGGCTTATATTTCCCCGACATACAGGAGTATGAGTCTATATTTGATTAACATAAAAAGACCCTTACCAGAAAGTGAGTAATCTGTATTAGTCATCCTCATGGCTGGAGTATAAGATACACTTGGCATGTCATGGCCTTTCTCCTTCTGTTTCCGTCGATACCACACAAACAGTGCCAGCAAGACCATAATAATTAGAAGGAGAATAATAATTCCAATGATTGCTCCCACTGAGTGCCTCTCTGATCCAAGAGCAGGGCTAATTTTAGTATAGGGGTTTAATTCTTCCATCATAAGAGCCGCTGTTAAAAGTAATTCATAACACACTGTAAATTGAATCGTGCATTCCATTTTTGAAATACTACTTTTTTTAAAGCAAGTACATCATTGGTGGGAGAGAAGGAGAAAGAGAGAGATATATACATATTTTACAGACAGAATTTCACTGTACCTTGATCACATCGGATTCCTTTGAAGCCCGGACTGCAGTAGCAAGTACCTGTGACATGGTCGCACGTGGCATTATTCATGCACTCACAGAGTTGTTTGCAGCCATAACCAAACGTTCCTGGTGAGCACTCTGGGAAGCCAAAGAAAAAGATTGGGAACAATTCTACTTTTTTCAAAAGCAGGTGAAACACTTGCCATGGGAAACTCAGTGGAAGCGTCTCCCTGGCTTCAGTGTCTCTGGGACAACACCTTAATGTCAGATGAGCGTTAGTTTAAAGCAAGAGATAAACGTATTTCATGCACAGTTTGGGATATTACTTATTAAGCTGTAACTTTCTGGAAAAGTCATACAAGGTTTCACAAGAACGAAAGCAGTAAAACGTACAGAGACTTTTAAAAGGCTTGATACATATTATGAGCACCCAGAATTGAGCTCAGAAGCTGCAGACAACATCTTGAAAGAGAACAGCATTCCCCACGAACTCTGCACTTTTTTTTTTCATGGGGGTAGTTGCACAGAGAAGTTTACATGAACACAAAATGGCTTTTACCAAACAAATCCCACATGCTTTCATACTTATCCCTACTAGTGCTAGAAGACAAATATAACACTGTAGGTGGAATTACAGTATCGAGCATCTGAATGGTTTGATCTGTTCTGCTTCTGCATTAGGATTCCTAATATAGAAGGAATTTCTATCCTGGCTTTGTATTTCTATCAAAGACAAAATGATTGAATGTCCAGCTGAGAAATTTATTCACACAATTACCATGATGGGCTATCACAATAAATCTGTAGGCGGCTTACTATACTTCTTGAGGCACTATTCAATAATAAATTGAAAGAAACAACTTCCGTCACATCCTACTGATTTCTATGGAGAAGACACATTATTGACTACAGGCACACTTGCTATGATTCCTTAGAATATACATTGTTTTAAGACGTGACTTCTTGTGTCATTTTGCATGCCAATATCTTCCTGACTTCAGTCGCTAAGTAACTTTTAGTAGGCAAAACTTAATATTAAGTAATGGACAGTATCCACTATCTGTGTAATGATTTGCTGTGTGTATTAAAGCTGTATCTCTTTCTTTCATCTGCAGGTTCCCAAGCAAGGAAAAATAAAATTATTACAATTAGTGCTTATTCTGACATTAACCTGTAGCCTACTTAAAACGAAAAAGGCCTAAATTTTTTGGACTGCACCACAGAAATGAAGTCTGCATTTAGGCATTCCATCTGCAATGCAGTGCAACTGCCCACTCAGCAGGATTTCGAGAAGGAAGGAGTCCTAATGAAGAGTTTTAGATTAAACAGCAGAAAAACAACTAAATAAATACATTTGTAGCTTAGATAGAAAAGAAAGCCTGAGGCTTTGTAGAGAGGTCAAACTATAAATGTAGCTTCTTGCATAAAATCTGCAAGGATGCAGGTCTACGATGGAACTTTTCAGTTTCCTAATTTATTTCTGGTTGCAGTAAGGGCGTACACAAATTCACAGTAAGTCGGCCACTTACAGAGTTACGGTGGTGCCATCTGTAATCCCCACATTAGCATGAAAATCTGGCCCAGAGATACGTGCCTTGCTGAACCCAAGTATGGGCAAAAAAAAGAGATGTTTGTGGCTTTAGTTATACGTGAGAATACTTCCATAAAGATCCACGCAGTAAGCAACAGTGAAGAAGCTTTCACTTGCAAATCTAGCAGGAAACCTCACTGCCAAAAAAAGGAATGAAACTCTGTGGAATTAATGCCTTGGTAAGGTGAGACAGATTCCACCCTGCTTTTAGAATCCAAGTAAGGGTGTAAGAATTTTCTTTTGATTTACTATACTGGACAAAGAAGTAATTATTCATCCACAGCACATACAATTTCTACTACTCTAATTCTTTGTTCTTAAAAGCAACCATTTGGCACGGCATGCTAAATATGCCAGCAAGACACTGACAACAATAACAGTAAGATGTGCCAGTACTCTTGCAAGGTAATTGAAGTTCATTGTTCAACACTTGCTCACCACTGAAGTTAAACGCAGATCCTTCCAAAAAAACCGGCAAGCAACTATTTTCCTCGGTCTGTTCTCACTGTAAACATGAATCTTTATTTGGTCCACATCTACAGCATAACAACTTATGTAAGAAAGCCCTCGTATTCCTTGGAAGGCAGAGAGGACTTCTTTCTTTTAACCCTTCTGTCCTCCTTCATGCCCAGAGAAACCTGCGGCTGCTGCTCTCAGCCACGTCAGCGATGCGCGATGCAGCTTGGGTTTGTCTATTGATTGGGTACAAGTTGTTTGGGAAGGCTACATCGAGTCAGCGCTGAGCACAGCGACTTGCTTTTATCTCAGCTAACTTTAGGCTGGGAATGGGAAAGCCTAATTTGCAGAGGATTCACTATATTTCTTTATGCTTAAACAGACTGTCCAGCTTTCCAGAGATGCTTTCTTCTCCCTACGGATTAGATAAGATGCCCGGGGTTACTGTCTTGCTGACATCAACACCTATTTAAGAGCCTATTTCTGCAAAGAATTCTGAAATACACACACAGACATCCCCTCCTGCCCCCCTGCCAGGAGAAACAGAAAAATGAAGTCATGTTGCTACTTACTTTGCTCACATTGTTTGCCTGTAAATCCAGTCCTGCACGTGCACTGGCCAGTGATGTGGTCACAGTCCGCTCCGTTCTGACACTGACAAACGTTGGCACAGTTTTTTCCATAAAAAGCAGCTGGGCAACCTTTCAAGAATCAGAATAAGGGAAGACTAAGAAATAAGCTGAAACACAGTAGGCCTATAAATCTATGGATTTTCAGCCTCTGTATATTTAATAACATTTATTTGATCATCTAAATGCAGAGATACTATGGCAGCCAATTTTCTTGAAGTGGCGTTTCTCCTATCTCACAGAATTGCCTCTTAAGTGTTTCAGAAGAACAAAAATCTTGACCCACCTACGCAAACTACATTTTCAAGAAGAGAAAGAAGATGGCTAAACAGGAACTCTCTAAAAAGCCAGAGATCAATCAATTACTTGCAGGTGAAAGAGCCTTCTTAAAAGGCTCACCAGAATTTGATCTCCTCTTTTGTAGAGTGCTGATAATTTGGCATTAGCAGGATGAGAAATCTCAAACGTTTTCCTAAATCAGACTGCATACGCTGGGGCTTTAACAAGCAGGGACACAGACTGTGTAAATTCTGCCAATGAATCCATAACCTAAATGATCGGTCCCTCTCCTTTATCGAGTGCCAAAGGCATGGAAAACCTTGAGGAGCTTCAGGACTAATTTCTTCGGGGCGACGTGAAGTTACCACAAGGAAGAAGCGGGTGGTTTAACAGGGAGGATTGCAATACTTGGGAGAGACACGAGGTAGCAGCACATACTTTGACAGATTCCCTGGCACAAGTGTCTCTGAAAGGCTTACGCTGAGTGCAGTAGAGCCCCGTCCAACCATGAGTACATCTACATTCTCCATCGTAAGGGCTGCACATTGCTCCGTTGTGGCAGTTGCATGAATGAAAGCAATCGGGGCCCCAAAAACCAGCGGGACAAGCTATGAAAATAAAAAAGATTTGTCAGCTGACGAAAAAGAAAAGAAAAATAAGGCAATGATACCGTGTTAGTGCTGCGGAGGAACAACAATAAAGGGAGAACCTGCGGGACAGCAGCAGAGGCAGAAGTTCGCATTGCAGAGCCTGGCATCACTGTGGCGACTCCCTGACAACGAGCCAACGATTGCTTTGCAAACCCAACCTCCAACCTCACCTGGCCCTGGCACGAGGGGTTTCCGTCCTATGTGGGGCAGGTGGCAGGATCGGGTCTTTGCTGTGAATGTGCACCGAGAAACCCTAAACCAGCGACTGTCGACATGACATTAAGTGCTCCAGCCGCTATCCCTGCCTTACCAGGGAAGACAATTTAGACAGGGTTTTAAGATGTGAAGGTAATTTAATTTTCTTTTTGATATTCTGGAATTCTTGCCTAATACAGCACAGCGATTCATGGTTTATTTTTACTATGTGATCAACTACCCCATTCATTTGAAGCACAGAGCGCTACTCAAATTACGTAAAAATGTAAAGAAAACTCCTTACAGTGTGAGTTCCCATCCACAAAATCAGATTGCTTTTGTTGACGGGGCTAATATTAAATTAAAACCTCCAGGTCTATTTTAAATTTCAGCAAGTGCAATATTACTACGATTTCAAAAGTTATTTTAAGCCTCCCTCCGAAAATAAATGCAGTAAGTTACAGTTATTAGTGCCAGACTAAAAGATCCAAAATGATGATTACCTTTCAACATAACAACTGTATTTTTGCTATGAAAAGCACTTTTCAATGCTTCCTATTAAAGACGTGAATTAATAAGGCATCGTTCCCAGGAAACCTGAAAGTACAGAACCGGTGCCTATTTCCAGGTATGCCATTGGCTCCAATTCTGACGATAAATGCAAGTTTCTGGCATATGACAGACATCTCTAAAGCCAGAATGAATAGCAAAAAAAAAATCCAAACCAACCCTGCCATGACGTAAATCAAACAAAAGGTCACTGAACTCACACAGTGTAAAGCTGAACAGCATTTGGCCTAAGGTATTCGTGCTATAAGCAACCAGAAATACTTCTACAGCGCCTTTGTAAGCCGGAGCTGCAGGGGCTGTTAGTGGCTCCAGAACCGGCTCTGGAGTCGGAGCTAAAATTATCTCCTCTGCAGCTCCGTCTCTCGGTCATTCCAGGTTAACTGGTGCGGAGGGAGGTCTGACCGAAATAGCCCCGTGCCGGGCTCGGGGAGGGGAGGCCGGGTGCCGACAGGAGCCTGGTGCAAGGCCAGGTTCATGTCAGGAGATTTAGGCTTTCTTTACGAGAAGGTAACTGAGGAAACAGCCAGGTTCCCACTTTGTTCTTCCGAAATACGAAGCAGCTCTCACCAGGTCCTTCTGCCTGCTAAACGGGAAACTGTTGCTGCTGAACTGGCCTGCCGCACTCTGTAAAAAAACCCCGTCTTTTTTCAAGGTTAACAGAAACTAACAGTCATTTCCCAATTACATGGCTAAATATAATGAGGAATCTGTGGAGCCTTCTGTCTTTTTTTCTTCTTTTTTTTTGCCTATTTCTGAGTGACAGCAATATTCTGCCTGTGGAAGACACACAATAAAAGCAAAATTACAGCCGTCTGTTTTTATCCGATTCCTACTTTATCACTTGAAGTTTAATATATTTTACTTTGGAATGCTGTCTAATATGCTCGTTGTATCCTGAATATGAAGTAACGTTTCTGAATGATAGGATATTGCTTCCCTCTGTGATCTGTCTTCAATTAAGGGATGCTCTCAGGAAATGACACTTTGGGATCAGCAAACGCCAATCTTCTACCTGGGCAATTTTCAAGAAGAAATCCTCCGTTCCTCCAAGCCCACATTGACTTTTACAATTACATTACATTTAATAGAAATATTTCAGCTGCCTAATTTCTCAATTCTGGGGGCTCGGTACACGAAAACATTTACTGGTTAATAATTTCTAATGTAATAGTTGAAAGAAAATGATTTCACAAAATAAATAAAAGGGAATCCAGCTAGAAATTAAAAAGGAGCATGGAGCTTTCTTTTCTGATAAGAGCTTGTGACCTCCCTTTCCTGTAATAGAAGCTAGTAACGGCTTCTGCAAATTCCAAACGCAGAAACTAATTCAAGCCAAAGCTAACTTAGATTAATTAAAAGAAATAAGCCATAAAGAGAGTAAGGCATGGGCTGCTGCAATACATGAGGGATTTCCCCAGAATCTGTCTTTAGCTTTCAGAAATCTTCAAACAGGAAAATACGTTATTTTAAAGCGAGGGTGGAAAAATAACACTTTGCTTACTCTGAGAGCAGTCCGTCCCTATCCAGCCCGGAAAACACTGGCACGACCCGTCGATAGGATTGCACGTCCCGTTCTCGGTGCACTGACAGACCTCGGCACAGTTCTTCCCGAATTTTCCACTGGGACAGACTGAAAATATAAGGCAGTTTACTTGAAGGCTCTTCATAATGTATATGAGGAAGCCCTGTGACTTAACATGTAGCAATTAAAGTAATCACAATGGTTCTTCTTGCTGAAGCCAAACAGGCAAAATTCTTCTGGAAAGAAGGAAAAGGCACAAAGTGTTCACATCTGTTTTGTTTGCTTATATCCCAGGCATAAAAGCAACAGGAAAAAATTGTCTCAAAATCCATTTTTCTGCTGGAAAATGAGTCGAATATAGTTAGAAGACTACAATTATTGAAGCTCAGTATGGAAGGATGAAAAAAGGAGAGACCAAACAGAGAAAACGCGCTACTCGGAGAGGAAGAGAACAGTAAGGTTGAGGAGAATCTGAAGAGTAGCAGCAAACCTCAACAATAAGAGTTGCAACCTCAACAATAAGAGCAACAAAGTAGGAAAGGAACATTTTAAGCTAAAAATCAGCCTAGTGAAGAAGACTCAAGAAGATGAAGAGCAACGAGGATTCTTACTTTCAGGTCTGCCACTAGAACCTAACTCACTTGTGTCGTACAGCTGATAATGACAGTAATAACACACCAAAAGCTGCAAAATTTACCCCTGTGATTCTATGATTCTACTTGGTACAATGGCCTGACAGAAAGTCACAGAATTATGGAATGCTTTGAGTTGGAAGGGACTTTTAAAAGTCATCTAGTCCAACCCCCCTGCAGGGAGCAGGGACATCTTCAACTAGATCAGAGCCCCATCCAACCTGACCGTGAATGCTTCCTGGGATGGGGCTTCTATCACCCCTCTGGGCAACGTGGGCCAGGGTCTGACTGCCTTCATCATAAAACCACACCAGCCATGGGTACTGCACTAGGAGGCCAGCGCCCGGGAAACAGCTGACGGCAGATAAGCTTGTGAGAAGAGGCTGAAAGAGCTGCAGTCCTTTCCCTGCCATCCCACGAGCAGCAAAAATGCATCGTGCGCCATGCGGCGCTGCAGTCCCGGGGATGCTGGAGCACCCGCCTCGTTCCTTGTAGATCAAACAGCGTGAGAGCGGGTGGTGCCTTTGCTACTAAATACAGGCTAAATCCAGGCAATGTTGGTGGGAGGTGGGCTCCCAGCATCTCGCAGCTTCAAATCATGCCAGCGGAGAGTAAACCAGGAGCAAGACTGCCACTTCCATAAGTATTTTTACCATAAAAGTCTGGCAGATGACTACTCCCACAAATAAAGCACATAATCCAATTGCTGAAACATTGTGCTTGTCTTCTGGCATTCAACCATCTACTCCTCTCCAGTACCCTTACTTTGATGCAGCAAGCGTTCAGTTAGGTTGCAGATGTGGTTCCCAAGGATTATATATCTATATACATCTACATATGTTTGACTGGAAGCTGTTAAACAGATGTGCTGCATCCCAGCAAAATCAGTATCAATTCCTGTTTGTTCACCCAACTTACTCCTGAAGTTGGAAGAAAAAAACTTCTCTATTGGTTTCAGAGTCATCTTACAACAGCCTAAGCACAGTGACATAAAACTAATAGACATGTAGATCTCCAACCTCCCACCAAATTATTGGAAATCTTTAATGTTAAAGTTGATGGAAAGCTCTGCTCAGTAATGAATGAAATGTTTAATTTCAGTGCTCTTATTGGCTGTGTTCCCTGACAAAAACAGATGTATTTTCAAAACAAGATAAAACATCCAGTCCATCTTTGCAAAGAATGTAACAAATGGAACTGGACTTGCATCCTGGTAAATAATAGTGATGTCAAAAAAGTGATTAAGGCACTTCTTTGAATTATGCAACTCTTTTACCACTTCAGCCACTCTTACTTTCTCATATATAGACTCTGCAGGTGACCTCAATCTATCCTGACTGTGAATCAGCCAGATTGAAACGCTGAGCCGTGATTCATTTGCTGTTATAGAAGTTGCCTCTGCTCTTACTGTGGCAGAAACCTAAGAATGTGCACACTATTGCTTTCTGCGTGTATTTCTATATACTACTGACTTATCTGGAGGAGCGGATAAAGTTGATTTGGACTTTCAAATTATGTGCTAAACAGAATAGTTTTCTAACCGAAAAGAGATAAAACTAAACACAATATACAGACACAATGCAAAGAACAATACACGAAGAGAGGGAAGGAAAGAAAAGCCCTCATATCACAGAAAGAGCAAAAATTAAAATCTGTCAGCCTAGGTTCTCATACGTGCTACACCATTATTCAGTTCCAATGCAATATTTTTATTGCACCTTTAAGATGGAGATGGATAACATCACTTAAAGGAAGGCTGGATTTTCTTATATGTACAAAAAATAGTTCTCAAAAGGAGTCGATTTGCACTGCAACATGGAACACTAACGAACTGGGGAAAGATTTGTGATCCAAACGCCACAGCTGACAAAAGGCAAGAGGTCATACTTTATAAAAAAAGCAGCTTCGCTTTGGCACTCGGTGGGAGCCAGCAGAGGGGTTCCTGCTGTGTGAGCACCTCTCGTGTCAGTGAAGGAGTACAATGCCCTCCAGAACATCAGCACAGCAGGATTACCAAACCCAGCCTGCCAAAAGGGTTGTTCTCATTAATTTCAGTAACCTGGTTGTGGCGTCTCTCTGGTAATACCCGAGATCCAGATACAAGCACTTTTTCAAATGTCTCCAACGTTTTTAAACAAAGCTGGGAAGTAAGGACTAATACCGCTTTCTGCAGGAGCAATCTGATTTTAGAGCGCAGATAGTGATGTTAATTAGCTATAAAAGCTCTGAAGTGGGACTCCAAAAGTCCCCGTGGGATGTCAGGTGTGTGCTAGCAGCGATAACAAGTTATTATCAATCCATCTTGCTACATGGTTGTGAAAGATATTCATAAACCAGCTGCTTAGTTGTTTGCTGCTCTGAATCCTCAGCACACCCATGTCAACCTGTGCCGTTTCGGAGGTTACACAGCTCCCCACACACATGTGCCGCTGATGGAAGAATGTCCCCGCTGCCAGAAAAGAGATGGCACAAGGAGATGAAAATTCGAAAGCGAAATCTTCGTTTCACGTTTTTTTCTAATGAAAAAACGTTAATTAACATTTTTCTTTCTACAAAATAAAGTTACATGCTAACTCATTATGACAAACTGCAACACAAATTGATTTTAATTAGGACATGAATATTTTAAAATTAATTTGCCGGATAGATCAACATTTCAAAGTAAAACCAGAAGTGCTGAACATCTGAGCAAAAATAAAATAGTTTTCTTAAGAGGATAATTAGTCCTGCTTATGCTTTGAATTCTGGCTAACTTTTCACATAAAATGGACAAAATCACTGAAATACGTTCATTTTAATAAACTCATTGGTATAATGTTTAGTTGACTGTACAGCACAGGAAAAAAGAAAACATGGTTATACTTAATCTATGTTTAATGACTTTGCATAAGTATTGCCTGCAATTTCTAACTTACTGAAAAGCAGGTCATTAAAAAGTGTCGGTTCCATTTTTACCGGGATGGCGACTTCACAAGGGCAGTAGCTATTACGAATAATTTCTTTTGAATCTGTATGTAGAAAATACCTAAGGGAGTGTGCAACAACTGACTCTCTGCAGAATACAGTGACGACTCTGCGGGCATTTATAGGGTAAAACTGAAAATTAAACCTGTGGTTAAAAAGTGGACTAACTTTCAAAGGTATAGAAAGGTGATGGACGTTAGGGGGAGTTGCGGCAACTCTTCACCTCTGAAAATTAATTCACTTTTCCTGCCTCGATGCAAATTTTTCCGTCTCCTGCCCTTGTGTTTAGGTGCGTGTGATTTGAGCTACTCCCAGTCAGGTCTTAGCCAGGGTGAATAAGGTTCCATATACTGCCTGAGTGTTTGGGCTTGTGTACCTCAGC
>NW_009701751.1:17640-53741 GCF_000703405.1 Apaloderma vittatum
CCTGCTGAAAACGGGTGCATGAAGGTGCCACTGGCATTTAGGACACGGTAGGCTTAGCAGAAAGGAAAATGAAACCATCGGATGGCTGTTATATTTACAGCAGGTGTCTCATTCCATATTCATTTCAATACAGAGCGGCAGCCCTGTTTTATTTATGAAAGCAGGAGCACATCATATTTACAAAAGGGTGACTAAGTACCTATTTGCATTTTCCCTCTGAAGTAAAGAATTTCTTGTCATCTAAACTGCTGAAACAAGGGAAAAAGGCAGGAACCTTGTGATCGGTCATGCTGCAAAGCGACAGGCACAGAAACTCGGGAAGGGGGTGGGTTTTGGGGGGCTTGGGCTCAGTACCTTGGTTGCAGAGAGTGCCAAAGAATCCAGGCAAGCAGTCGCAGTGTCCTGACACGTGGTGACACGGCCCGTTGCTGTGCACGCACTGAGGGCATGGCTGGCTGCAGTGGTGTCCGTAAAAGCCGGGGGGACAAACTGAAGACCAAACAAAACAAGCCATCAAGGGTTTTCAAGAGATTTCTCATAGCTAAGAGCTTGAGAATTCTCTCACTGTCTTCGTCCCAAACCGATACTTCTTTATTTATAAAACCACAATTTCATGAGCAGTTGAAATTATGAAGCCTGCTGCATTATCCCGTGTCTAATGCAGTGCGAGCTCTGAGTAAAACTGCTGCTCTGGTTCAAACATTCACACCATCTAACTCACCTCAGTCCTTGGCTATTTAATAATACAGAGGAGCCCTCTCAGCAGCCTCTCTCTCCCCAGACACTAATTTGAGTCTCTCCAGCCTGCCCCAGCTAAACTCTTTTAAAAAACACAGGAGTTTAAGATGTGGAAGATCTCTGCAGCCCCACTGCAGACACAGTTAATAACACATATTCCAAAGCCTTTAAGAGAGGTCGGAGGAGAACCACTTACACACACGTCCAGACAACAGAACCTCAGAAAGCCATCTCCTTCGGAAATTCAGCTAAGAAATCAGATGAGGTGTACTAGGAAAATCTCAATATTTTACATCTAATCAACTATGTCAAAAAACATGATTTCTAAAAAGCTGATTTCTAAAAATATTAGGTGCAATACGTGTGTTCAGCTGGGACAGTCAGTTTATACCTGCCATCGCAGGAGCAGCATCCATCAGTGAAGAACAGAATCTAAAAATGGTAATTACGGTAACAGCATGCAAAATCACCTAATTTGCATCAGTAATCACACCGGATAGCTGAGTAAACTTGTCATGAACTCTGTGCTTAATTTGCTTGAAACCTGAATTGAAATTATTATAGAATCTGTACATAAGGTATAGTGCCAAGATTATGGCTCAGTATCTCCTATAAATGTGCATTGTCGCTTCTAAGCACACGTAGAATGAAAAACCATCCACTGTCCAAACATTCACTGTGACAGGTAAGCGCAAAGAAATGTTAAACTGCAGTAAGTAACTGTGAAAACGATTTTTTATGGTTTTTATTTTTACTCCTGTGGTTCTCTGTTACATAGTTCTGTCTCGGTGGTTACTAGATCATGCCCATTCTATTTTTTCACCAAATGAGAATTTTTCTCTTGGTCAGTATGTTCAGAGAGGGTGTCAGGTTCTTCCACTACTGCAGATTTTCAGCTGGAACTTAGCTGACAGGTTTGTTGATGATGCCCTAGCTATAAAACAACCTGGATCATTCCTGGAGACATTTCTGCAGGCCCCAGAGCAGTAAACTATCCCAGTGTCTCCTGTAATTCTGACTGCGCAGACAGACCAGGCTGGCTGGCTGAGTAGCATCTTCAGTACTGCCTTTTACAGTCTAAATTCTGTTTCCAAATTAATTTTCAAGAGAAAAACAGGAATGATTTTGAGACCAAACCCAGCAAGCTCAAGCTACCTTCTCCTGCAGAAGTTTCCTCTTCACTTGAGCCTGAACCCAGCAGAAGAGCTGGAAGCGAGCTCAGTTCCCTGGCTGTATATTCAGAAAAGCATTTCAGCAGCACGAGGCAACAGCTGAAGCATTCGCAGGACCCCTCTGCTGTCACCCCACTGGGGAGGAAAACTTATCCCCATTAGGTCCTTAGCAAATGTCCTCTGGGAGCAGCCTCATCACTGGAGTTGCAAACTGGGGACATACATAGTTTGACTCTACGTGCCATTAGCTGATAAAACTTCATCTCAGAAAGGTCGGAAACTATTAACTTCTGGAAGTTTTGCACTCTTAGTGTTTCAAATTCGTAGAACAATTTCCTCCCCAATTCCCTGAAGCTCTGAGCACCACATTTTAGCCTTGGAGAGAGGTCTTGCAGCTATATAGATACGCTGAAGCACCTGGAAATTAGAGTTTATAATGGAAATGCTTATAGCCATTAACTACAGCAGTGCTAGAGGTCATCATTCTAATGGCTTTAAATAAAAATTGTCAGCTACAAATTATTTTTAGAGATGAGTGTGTTCTAGCGTTGAGTGTAACAGGTGAAATCAAAGGGGATATGTGAACTGGGCACACAGGATGTCTTACAAGAAGAACAAGAGCTGCTGCAGAAGAGAGACAAATCTACTTCTTGTTTACACAGGAAGATGGTTGCATATAGTTTGGATCAGTGAATAAGGGTTCCTACGGGGTAAATGTAGCTTCCCAGACAAAGCAAAGGAGAGGATTTTTATTCTCCTCAGCACATATTAATACATAGCAGCAGAGCAGACAGGAGCAATTTCAGGCTGCTGTGCTCCTTTTTCTGGCATATAAGAAAACATCGTCTTATTCTGATAGCCAACGCTCATCCACTTGGCATTATGCGATGGGTCAGAGCTGACTCTGTTTAACATGTATCCCGTAGCTCACCATGACTTAAACGTAAGTTTTTGTCCAGATCCTGCCTAGTTTAATATGTAAAGATGTTGTTCCTTTGTTCAGACCACCTGTAACCTCCAGGGGCTGTGGAAGACCAGAAGAAGAAACACAAGGCACAGCTCAGTGCAGTAGAGCTCTTGACTGAGTAGAGTTCTTGACTGAGAAGCATTTTGGAGGCCCCCTTTGGCCCTTAGGAAGCCACAAGCTAAAGCAGCTCAGAAACCTACGTCTCTGGTGTCACAAACAAGCATTTCTACCTCCTTTGCTCCTGCCACCACATCAATGGAAAATCTTACTTCTCTGGCACAAGGGTCCTCTGTATCCTGGTGCACAGTCACAGGTCCCATCCTCTGGGGAGCAGGATCCCCCGTTCTCACAGTTGCAGGAGATGGAGCAGTTTGGTCCCCAGCGGCCCTGGGCGCACGTGTTGTCACAGTGGATGCCTGAAGACGTAAAGACACGCATTAGGTTTCACACAGCTTACTCTGCTCGTTGATCAAAGAAATGTTTGGCTGGACTGATACCTCACAGTACATCACAGAGCAAACGAGGGAAGCCGGAGAGGAAATAGCTCTCCTTTTATCTGCTTAATAAAGTGAAAATTAGGAAAATGCCAAACAGGTGAATCCTGTAGGTGTTAGTGGGTTCCTATTCAGTCCTTAGCTTGATTAAAGAAAATCTGCATGTCATCGGAGAGATGAAGGTCAGGAATTGCTTTAAAGTCACAAATGTCTCAAATAACTGGTCTGCGAACATGAAGTTTATTGAAGCCTGATTACTTACATGACGTGAATTGGAAGATCAAAAAAAGAAAAAGCAGGGTTCTGCAAACACACGGCGAGTACTTTGACTCTTGAACAGAGGTAAACGCAGTTCTATGTTGTTTATGGTAACAACTCCATGCTCTGAGTTACTATGCACATACCCCACATCCACCTTCTAACTCTTTGAGTTCGGTGTTAATGAACTGAGTTCTGATCTAGCAAGTGGCCATATGTGGGCATGTTAAATGGGGACTGAGAACTCGCAATCCAGCTCCCAGGGATTCCCAGGGTTGTTGTTTGGTATTTATTATTATGAAAAGCAAAGCTTGAGACACTGATAGAAGCACACAGCCAGAAAGCTTAACATGAGGCTTCTGGCATTGTTCCAACCATTTTTCTCTCAACTGGTGACTTTTCAAAACAACCTTGTGCCACGCCACGTTGCAGACAAATGCAATCTTCAGGTGTTGAGCCTGCACACCATCACTTGTCCCAGTGACTCATATTCCACTGGGATAGGACAGTACCCACACCTGCAATTAGCAGAGCCAGTTGCATGGTCAAGGGCTCTTTGGAGTGAAAAAGCTTTGCAGGATCATGAATGGAGACATGAAGCACTGCCAGGTGCAGGGAGTGGCGTGAGCAGCGGCATGCTGTAGATATTGATAACAACAGCAAAAAAAAAATTAATCCCAGCCCGGCTTAAAAATTTTCCTGACAACATTACCCCACCAGGTGCCTCACCCCTGCGGCACCGAGATTTGACGGTGTACCCACGCCCTAGCTAGGCTTTCAACATGAAGATGTTCTTTATCACCCATGCACATGTCCCCGCTGCATAATGGGATAAATGCAGACAAGGGCTCCGGGAGCACCAGCCTCAGCCAGAGGTTGGATTAGTACCTTGCTAAGGAGAAATACAATCCCAAGTAATTTCCTCCACCTCTGATAACTTCATCTGGATGCTACAGGTAATGGACTGTATTTGTGAAGCTGTGATCTGTACGGTCACCAAACTTTGAGGATTATTAAACCGGCTAAAAGTCATTATAAACACACTTACAGTGCAGTTTCAAGTTATAAATCTCTGAAGTTAATACAGTCAGAAATACTGCAGAGCCAAAATTTCCCTTTTCTGAAGATTAATCACACAATTATGATGTCCCTTCCTAGAAAATCTTAACCAAGTCTGGCAAAAATACAGTTTGAAATGGGGTTTCTAGTAATACACGATCATAGCTTTATTTATAAGGAGGCATGGTCTGTGCTGTAGAGCTTAATAAAAAACACATTAAAATATAGCAAAACCGTAACACAAGCTCAATCGCTTCACATCTAAGGAAATAAATCTGAAAAAAGGGATGCAGAAAGAGACAAAGAACATTTATGTTAGTAAAATCAAGAAAAAACAATTGTTTTAATGCAGTCCTGCCCACTCCCCTTGAAAATTAATATAACCTTGGATTACTTAAACAGTAAATGCTTTGTGTGTGCGTTTATGTAATATATCTACAGCACTCTGTAATTAAAAAGTCATACAATAAGTCACAAACAAGTAAACACATTTCGTATTTATACATACATATATACGATCATTTATAGTTTTGAGAGTCTCAGCGTGAGCTCCCAGAAATGAAATTCAGACACAAATGTAGAAAAATGTGTTGCTTTTCCCCCTGACTGCAGCATTAAAAATGCAATTCTCTCCTTGTGAATGGGCTATTTATAAACGGAGACAATTAAAGAGCGTTATTTCTTGTCTCTTTTGGCAAAGTTTGAGGAAGAATGACATTGACTCCCTGCTCTTGAAAGGTACCTGAATTAGAATGCCATGGCTGTTCTTCGCAGCAGCAAAGTCCTTCCTTTAGTAATGAATAATGAGGGATGTCTTCCCGCTCCTAACGAAGGCAATGAGTCATTGCGAAGCCGATTGTTGTAACCAAATGTAAAGGGAGGGAAAGGAAACCTTCTAGAAGACGCTGATACCCGTTGCAGCAGTTAGTTATTTATATATTTTTCAGAAGACAACTGGGAAGGTGCCACAATCAATTTTTATTACTTCGTATTTCTCTATTGCTCTTCTCATGGAAGACTTCAGTTTTGGAGGCTCCTACACTCATTGAAATGCAAATGTAAATGAGAAGTTAAAATTGCATTCGGACATACATGTCTTATGGAACTGTGCTAAAAAAAGCACCTTAATTTTATAATTCCCTAACCTGACAGCATGTGAAAAAGGGTCCATCTCTCCCAGCCAGTTTACAATCAGAGCCAGTGAAGCAGCAGGCTTCTTCAACGTAAAACTTTAATGTTTGCTTTGGAACTCGCTGATGAACACTTCTGATAAGCAATTAGTTTTCAATTTCCAGAAGTACTAAAAATGCTGAAGTTGGCAAATCTCTGTATTATCCCATGTTACAACCACAGATTCCTAATTTGTGAACAAATTCCTTTTTTCACAAGCATGATGCAGAAATGAGAAAGAAGACTATCAGAAGAAGTCCCCGAAGCTGCAGGAAGCAATTCTACGCATAAACTCTATTGCCTAGATACCAGGAAATTATCTTATTACCTGAGGCCGTGGTTCACAATTGCACATACTAATATGAAATTGCACTTCCAAGACCTTCTTAAACAATGTTCTGGGGGTGAATTGTATATGAAATTCAAGTAACTGACATAAAATTATAGTTATCCGCTGAAAATGGGCAAACAGAAGTGGTGGGGATAGAGGGAGAGGAGAGAGAGTGTCTGGCAAGAGCACTGGCCAGCAGAAACTTATCAAGTCACTTATGCTGTGTGGTAATAATATATATCATATATGGTACTCCAATTCTGCTGCATAGCAGCTAAAGAAGTGCACCTCTGGTGACTTGATATCATGCAAGTTTGTGTCTGGCTTATATGAAGCCGTGTAAACTTTTACCAGATGAAGCTGGTTCTTCGTATTAAAATTTCCAAATTAAGCTAGGGTACGTTCAGCCAAAATCTCCACAACCATCACTAAAAGGAGCGAGAAAAAAAAGGAAAAGAAAAAGGAAATAGGAAAAGGAAATAGGAGAAGGAAAAGGAAAAGGAAATAGGAAAAGGAAATAGGAGAAGGAAACAGGAAAAGGAAAAGGAGAAGGAAAAAGAAAGAAAAAGAAAAAGAAAAAGAAAAAGAAAAAGAAAAAGAAAAAGAAAAAGAAAAAGAAAAAGAAAAAGAAAAAGAAAAAGAAAAAGAAAAAGAAAAAGAAAAAAAAGAAAAAGAAAAAGGAAAAAGAACCCCCCCGAGCCATACAGCTGGGATGTAAGGCATTTACTGAAGAGCTACCTCATATATGACTTCCATTAATAATCTTCAATGGCTTCAGTGAAAGTTTGTCAAAGTAATGCAGATTTAGCACTGCCGTACCAATATCACACTCAAGGACTTTGGAGGGCGAAATTCCTGAAGGCCAGACATAAGCAGAATCCCCTTTTTTCCCTCTCCAGCTTACTCGTGCAATTGCACTTGTGCTTGGGGATTACGTCTCTAGCTCTTAATAAAGCCTGCCATTGTTTCTCTGCCTTGTCTCTAGATAGTTGGAAACTAATACTCCAAACACAATAGAAGAACAAAAATGGACAGAATAAATGAAAACGAGTGGCCTATTTTTGACCACTGCTATTCCCTGGACAGTAGCCTCTGCAGCAGGGTCTGCACGCTGCCCAGCATCTAATTATTTTTCAGGGACGCAGGAATCTGATAAATTATAGGATGTAGCTCCCTTCCCCCAACATACTTTAATTTTATATCTACCAGCGTACAACTGTAATTATTTCTCTGAATAAGATCTTCAGCCTTTTTTTTTTTTCAATAGTCACAATCTAAAGACAGATGCAACATCAATTACCAATGACAGGAATGATTTCAGCAGACGTTTGAATCCAACACAAACACTGTGCTCTCCTCCACCTGTCTTTCAACTTGACATGAAGTCATAATAATCTCTTATTTCTGGCATTTGAATAGCTTTGGAAAGAACTGCTTTTTATGCAGAAATAGGCAATGGATTTGGACTTACACGGGCAATACAGCGGAGGCCTGAGGTTTGGTTTGCTCTGGAACGCCCGGCAGTTTTGTCCCTGGCACTACTAATTCTTAATGGTGCTTTCTCTACTTGTTGTCGCAGTACACAGCGGCAAAACCACAACGGCAGCAATACTGCCTCAATAGCAGCTCATCAATTAGAGATGCAAGGCTATTTTAGGGAAGAAATTGCAGCAAGTGGGCCAGCTGGATCGTACTGAAAGGAGGTTTGGGAACCTATCACTGGGTCGGAGCCAAGGGCCACTGAGGTCTCCCAGAAGTCTTACCTTTGGCCTCTTCATTGGTACATTTCCTTCCAATAACGATTCCTAGAATCACACATTTTCTTTAACCTTATTCTCTTCTCCCCAGCACTCTCATTGCTGTTATGCTTGTGTTTTCCCTATTAATTTTATTTAAATCAACTTTGTATTTCAGGTTAGATCAGCGTGCTTCCCTAAGTAGTGAATATTTGAGTGCTTCAGCCTATAAAAGGTAAAAGAACATTCAACAAGAACATAAGAAGAACTGTCCAATTAGCTCTGGATGAGCTGTTCAGGTGTTATGGCAGCATACGAACAAGAGTTCACAAAGAATACTTGATGCTTTTCTAGCACTTTCTTCATATTTATCACACCTTCATATTTATTCCTACCTGAGGCAAACCCTGAAGTATTTGACTCAGATCCAGTCAGAAACATCACAGCAAAATTCGTGACAGCTCAGCATTTAAGGATGCTGAAGAACGAGAAAATCTGCTTGGGGAGGGCAGCAGATAGAAGAAAACATAAAGGGATCTCTCCTAAAATTAAATGGAATCATTAAGAATTGATGGCTGCTCATCAAGTCTGCAAACAAGCTATTTTTGTTTGTGTATAGTGAAACTATTCAACGGAGATAACAGCAGCCACATTCACATTATCTACGAACTTTGACGGTGTTCTCAACATGCTTTTCTAACGGTGAATTATTTTTTGACTCGGCGGCGGCGGAGCCCTTGCTTCGCTTGCCAAGCCCTGGGCACTGGTGGGCTTCAGGGGGGCGACTCCTGGGTATAACAGCCCATCAGTCTAAATGAAACCTCCATGATCCGGCCCTAAATAATGAAGAATAAGCCTTTCCCTGCAGCCAGTTTAAAATTCCAAATTGTCTCTTAGCTCATCATTGCAAGGGCGATTTATGCACCCATTAACGTAGGTGTTTTTTCAGAAAGTAATATACTTACAGCCTAATGCACCTCTGCGGAGCACTGATCGTACCCCTATTTTTAATTATCTAGAGAAAACTCCAGATATGAATCATCCAACTCCGGGCATTTATGTAATAAAAGCTTTTGAGGCAAGAGACCTACCTCACAAGAAATAAGTGTAAGTCAAAATGTTTGCTAAAATTAAGGATCATCCGGTTCCCTTCGCTACAGGATATTCTCCAGGGAGCACTATTGCAGGAAGAAAAGCTGCCACTGGTGGAAAAGGGCAGATCTCAAAGAGAACAGCACTAAAAGGGAGCAAGGTCTATACAGCTGCCCTTCACCTTCAGGATGCTCCTACTTCTCAAGCTCTGGACAGGTTTCAGGCCAGGAAGGGGGAGAAACTTGGGAAAGATCCGAGCAGCCCATCAGCAGGTAAGGGAAGGATTTGTAAGCGGGAACAAAAGGATTGCTTTCCTTTCTCAAACATTCGAGCCCCCGAGCTAAGCCCTGAGCCACGAGCACAGCTTAGCAAGAGCTGCTGAACAGCTGAATGTGTGCAAGCCTGAAATCCAACCTTTTGTCCTTTGTGTAGAATGGGAAGGAAGGTGTTTACACTCGTCAGTGCAAACACTTCCACCAATAACATATATATATATATAACATTTGAGCTTGCTGGCTGTTTATTGAAGGATCTTTCCTTTTTCTTCCTCCACACTGAGCATGCCAGCATCCAGTATTTAGTCTGCTGGAATATTCACAAATAATTTTTCACCGCTTCTCGCCCACATTTATTTATAGGTAAACGTATGGTAAACACAGCCAGGCTTATATATAGAATGCCTCCATAGAAGAATGGAAAATGGGTGAATATCTCTAGCATCGAGTTTAATTTTTTTTTAGAACCCATTAAATTAGCATAGTCCAGGATGCCATCCAAGCTGTATCTTTTCACCTAAATTTAAAAGCTGTCTTTTAATAAGTGAAAACAAACCCCAAAATAAATACAAAGATAAACGAACTCATATTCTTCTGTGTTTATAAGAGCAATACTGCAATCATTTGCATGCATGCTTAAGTTTAGCAGTAAGCTATTCTAATTATAATCTAAGGGTCTGATCCAACTCCCACTGAATGAGTGGCAAAAATCCAACCGATTTCATGAAAGGTGAAATATAGACTAAATCTGGCACAGGACAAACACAACTGAACCTCACTTGGAGGAGAATCTGGAGCCCCCTAGAAATCTGCCAAGGAATGCACAGACATAATTAATGTCAGGACATCAATGAAGTCTTTGATATAAGTTCATAATTCATATTTTTTAAAATTAGCCCTATATCATACTTAAAGGTTCCTGTCAAAGAGAGAATTTTTAAGCACAGCCTGACATTAAAATCTTATCAACTCACTTGAAATTAAGTCAATGAAAAATTAAAGCTAATTTCTAATAAGCTTATGTTACATTCATAGACTAAAGGGCACTTGTCGAATGCAGAGAGTAAGCATACCTTTTCCCATGGAAAAGACTTTCACATCTGAAAGACAGAGGCCAGAAGAGAGGCTAAAATGCACCATTTTAGACTGCCTCTAAAAATGTCTAGTTTTTCTGTCTGCTTAAAGCTAATGGAAGGATACAGAATAATCAGAGAAATAAATTATTAACTTACAAATCTGGGATACGACTGCCAAAAATGATAAGTGCAAAATATGGTTTAGATAATGGGGTTAGACATCTAGAAAATGCATGTTTCATAGGAACTTACTCTTGCTCCATTCTGGTATTTTAGGCTCTGTATTTGGAAGCTCGAGAGTATGAAACAGTCTGATTCAAAACAAAAAAAAGCCAACCCACAATATTATGAATTCTAAAATGCTGCGGATGTCTTCAGCTAAAAATCTGTAGGTGCATAAATCAAGACTTTCTATCTGGTTTTAAAGATGCGTGGAGATGTCAGCTACCAATTATATCAGTATGCTCTTGGAGTTGATCTCTTAATGAGAATGGAATTTGGCTTCAACCTAGTACAGATGAGGACGGGATCTGGCCCTAAGATTATAAACTCGATACTGCTGCAATGGAAGAAAAGTCATATTAACACAAACAAAATCCATTTTATGGGAAGCTAAACGGAAAGTTCTGCGTGCGCTTTTTTTTTTCTTCTTTTTGCAAAGAACTCAGAAAAACCGAAGTTAAAAATACCTTAGAGCTCAGCGTCAAAGTGGTCACTGTTTCTTTAAAATTCAAAAAGGCCTTCCCTTGAGTAACAGGCTTATCAGTTTTCCTGAATTAATGTGTCCACAGGAGGGAAGAAACGTGTTTCGGTGTTTGAGTGACAGTGCAGATGTCACTCGCAGCCTGCAAATTCTCACCGACGCCAAGTCTCATTCCTCAAAGCTCACCTTATCTGTGACCAGCCGGCGTTTCCGACCCCATTAACTCGCTCATACAATTGCACGTGGAAATCCTACAACTCGAGACTGCCACAACTACTGTACAATATTTCTGGACATGATAAGAGACAATTAGGGCTTATGTTGCTGGCAATGTATGAAAGTTATTGAGGCTGTAAAGGACGATGAAATATATATATATTCTGATTTCCCGTATGTAACGGCGAAGAGGGAGGCTGCTCTTACGAGACACGAATGAAGCCTGAAAGTGAAAAGTACCAACACAATAACAAGATGTTTCCTCCTTACCAGCACACACCATTTTTGTACCTCTATTGGCCATCCTGATTAAGTAAGGGAAATATGTGAGGAGTTTTTTCATAATTAACTGTGGGACGCACACGTCTATATTTCCTATCTTGCACCTACAGTACCATCCTATTTTCCCCACACATCACTGAAATCTACTGAATAAACTTTCAGAAATACAGAAAAGCTACTGGGTAACCTGGTTCGGCGGATAATCAGACAGCCTCACGACTGCAGCGTTCTGTTGAAACCAGAGCATCATACGAAAAAAAAAAAGCAGGACAGAACTAAGATTCAGATAAGACAGCATTTCAGATTAAAGGAATTCGTATAAACAGGATTTTAAGTGACCTTAATATTTACAGGAATGGAATACATCCCCCTGCAGATCTCCTCCTGTTTAATGGTGCTGTAACATCTGAAAGGTTAACAGAACACACGCCGCCACAATTAACTTGAAGCACGTTGACTCATTACAGGGAGGAGATGAGCTCGCTGCGAACACCAGCCAGGCTTTCCCCTCTGCAATCTGTTTGGAGCGGGATGTCCGACTGTGCTGGGCTCTCAGCGACAGGATGAGCAATGGCCATCTCTGCCTTCCCAGAGAGCCCTGCTCGCCTGGCTCAGGTCACGCACAAAGGCAGCTCCTCCAGAAATTAAAGGACAGCTACTGGCATTTTAATTATTGAGAGTTGTACTCAGGGAGTCACTTGAAAGCTGTGTGGTGATAACTAGTTGGTATCTGTGAGGGTTTTGGTAGGAATCACGCTGCCTGGAGGAGCGAGGAGCAGGCTGAAGGGGTTTGCAGGTCAGTTTGCCAAACCAATGCGGCTTGGCAGGAGCTGCAATTTCCAGAGCCGCGCAGCATGACACCCAACAGAGGAATGCCACCTCCCCATGTCCTCCTTAACTTCTGGCCCACTGGGCAAGGCTACCAGGGCAGCTGGTCCTTTTCTGTCCAGTTTTAGGTTATTTACTAAGTAAGAGTGGCCTAACCGAAATTTAGGACCTCATCCAGGAGAGAAGGTTGCATCTGGGCGAGGTGAGACCGATGCCTGCTTCTCCAGGACCTATCTGCTTGCAAAGGACTTGCAGGGAATGCTCCACGACGCAGCTTGGCTGCCCTTCCATTCTCTCTGCAGATTCAAGATGCAAGATCCCTGATTAACCAAATGCAATTAGCAGCGAAACACTCAATTTTCGAGCATTTTCGTTTTAACCTGAATGTACACAAAATAACACCTCCTCCACAAATGATTCGTTACGTTGGGAGTTTGTGTATCTGTGTGCACACTTACACACAGACACAGGGCTGCAAGCACGGAAGAGATACAAGTCTAAAACTCATGGCAGGTCTGGAGCAAGAGAAACCCTTATTAAACTTTAGCAAACAACCACTCAAATCAGTCAAGACTTGATCCTGCTGGGGGTTACGCTTTTCCTTTTAACCCAGCAATAGGTAAGAACACGTCTTCCTTTGATTTCAAGGGGTTTGTGTGTGAGGTTACGGTTGTGCAGTACTGGTGCAAGCTGGAGAACTCTGTCCAGCATAAGGCTGAGCCCCTAACGCATTGCATACTTCTCCGTGTGGAGGAAAACAGCTCTGTGTCACATCAGCAGGTCACAAATCTGATTTTGGCCCACATTTGAACAACTTTCACTTCACTTCTATCACACAAGAGCCTTTTGCCAACGCGGTTTTGGTGCTTTATGCGCAAACGTGTTGCCTGATCTCGTTGAGAGGCGTCCCTGCCCGTGACAGGGAGGTTGGATTAAATGATCTCTAAGGTCCCTTCTAGCCTAGGCCATTCTACTATTCTACGAAATGTTAGCTCTCTACAAAGCCATTTGAGAAACACCGTGCCTGAGTAACCGGCTTTGGGTTACTCAGCAACGACAGGGCGCAATCATCTTCAGATCTGATCTAACTTCTGCCTTCGGCTGCACAGCTACAGTTCTGCACTGCGCTTAGTGGCAAGTGTACACACATGTCTCTACGTAGCTTGTTGCCCGCGTGCTTATTTACGCACACGGCTTTGTGATGTCCTCATTGATCTGCGGGAATCTCTTCATCATCTTGCCCTCTGCCAGGCACACTCAGCTCCTGAAAATTACCTTCCCCCAGCTGGTACACACAGAAGGGCATTATCCAGAATAATAGTCGTGATGGGTGGCAGTCATAACATCATAAAAGGATGGTAGACTGCTATTAACTTACATTGTGTGCTACTCTTTACACGCCTTTTCTCTCCTTTTCCCAGTCTTCCTCCATGCTCCTACTATCTATCAGTCTCTGAAGGTTTATATCAGTAACATCTTGAAAACCACTTTAAAGAAAATGGGTTCAATCTTCCCCTTGATCTCTACATAAAACACTGACATCAAGGAGTCCCACGTGTGGGATGAACATACAGAATATGCCGTTTCAGATTAAGTTTTGTGGCTGTTGGGATCTGAAAGCCACACGAATTCTCTGTCTGGTGTGAGTGGGCAAGAAAACCTTCAGAAGTTGCATGTTCCTGAACTTTCCCGATATTTTTCAGGCCATGCCTAATTAGTACCAAATTCAGAAAGCAAAAATTTTAAGCCTGAATTATTTATCATGTCGTATTTATAAAATGCACCGCAATACACATCATGGCCCAGTTCACAACAACTACAGATAAGATTAATCTTTCACCGATGCCGTACTCCTTAATATGAAAACATAATTATCTAGCAGAAGAGTTTCTTAAATTACGTACTTTCAAACTAGTATAAGCAGAATTTATCTTTGTGTCTGGTGTTAAGCCAAGTGGAAGAAAACATTGGAAGCAGAATTGACAAAACACATGTTGGCTCTGTCTATCAACATTTCCCGCATACACCTTACATCGCCTTGTCAACATCTCAACTCCAACCTGGTCTCGAACACTAACGCAGTATTTTCCTCCCTGAACTGTGATCCTGAAGAAGGGAATTCAGAACTGCAGGTCCACATTAAAGGACAAAGTGTTTAGTTTGCAGTAAGACCCCTGCAGGTTAATAAACATTTATCTTTATCTTGCTCAATATAGAAAATTAAAAAAGAATATGACAGAAATCATTCTCACCTTTAGTGGGAGCAATTCGTATCTGCATTTGACGTGCAGTTACCGACATGCATGGGAGAAGCACAAAGTATTTGTTGCACACGCCTTTGAGAAAAAGCTACAATTTTATTCTGCATGGCATGCAAAATACATTTTCTGTAGTTTCCTCTGGAATGCTACATCCAGAAAGATATGTAATAAACTGTTAGAGTAAGTGTGTGTAAATATATCTATTTAATTTACCGTACTTTTAAAAACCACTTTCTCCCTTGAAGAAACTCACAATGACTACAGGAAAGCTTACCATCTGTTTCTCTGATGATCATCAATAATGCCCAGAAGAGTTGTAAAGCCTGATAGATGGATATATTGGCAGTAAAGAGGCTCAAAGAAAGATGAATGCATTCCAGTGAGTGAAGAACGCAGGCTGGAGGAGGGGATATTACTGAGCTTATAAAATGGATTTTCTTGTAGGAAAAATGCCCTTTTCAGGGATGCTTGCCCAGTATCTTTAAAAGTGGCTTTGTTGTAAGCAGTGTGTAGAACTTCCTATTTTCACATTTTATTTAATTCTTACAAAGTTTTTTTCATTGTACTTTCTATGTATCATTTCACTGCTTTTGCTTCACCCTTCTAGGAGCTGAGCTGCCGTGGTGACGTTCTCTCCACCAGAAACAGAAGGCATGCACTGGTTTAAGCCATAAATGAAGGAGCAAGGTGACAGTACCCCAAATGCTGGCTGCCTGACCAGCCTGCCCCGCTCCATATTTTCTTCCACCCTGTACTTGTCTGGAAAACAATTAAATTTTCCATATGAATTGCTGTTAATGTAAATGCATTTTGATTGCTAGTGCTGCTGGTAGTTCTGCAGTTGTGGGCAAGAATATAAGTTTATTTCCCTCCAAGGCCTCTACAGGGTGCTGAGGGAGATTAACCAGTATTTTAGGCAGCCAAGTGTGAAATATTGGTTGGGTCAATAATTTGCTCCCTGCTGCTGTTAGGTTAGCTGTCCAAAGCTGGCAAAGAGACATATCGCTATGGGGTCAAGTGTGGGTCTGATTGTCCTGAGTCCTCCAGCTTGGACTCTCCAACTCCACTGACCACTCCCCTCTGCCTCTGTAGTCACGAGAACTCTTTGTCAAAGTGGCATTAATCCTCCCCCAATACCAGCCCTTCCGCGTGACGACAAGCATGGAAAAATGGGAAAAGCATAAAGACAGTGTTTTGTGACCAAACTGGGGTTTGTATGACCAGCTGTAATGACTCTTAGGGATCAGAAAACATCTATCTGCACCCCCAGGGGTGACGATCCCGAGATTCACCGGACCACAACCGCAACCCCGGGGAAAGGGCTACTCAAGGAGAAAAGCTCTGCAGGATTTCCAGATGATCTGCATCCCTCCCGAGGATTCTTTTTACAGAAGGATAACATCTGGCTCCAGGTTTGGAGCCATCTTCAACTAATCTGAATACAAATTTAATGAATGCCAATTATTGTCACCATCGGGAGAGATTTAAATACGAGTAAGTTCGGCTGATCTTGTCTCAACCTATTATTCACAAGTTTGCAGTCACAAGTCCGGTGCTATAACTGATGCAATAGCAAAGCAAAACAACTCACCAAAAAACCCCTCCAAACCCCAGACAAAAAGCCCCCCAAGGTTTACAAAGGTAATTGTTAATTTTACCTGTCCAGCCTGCAAGACAGCAGCAGTAACCGGTGACAGGATCACATCCATCTGCATGGCTACAGTCACAACGTTCACTGCAATTAAGACCATATGTTCCATCCTTCCAAAAATATAATAAAAAAGTCTCTCAGTAATCAGTTTTTGGTTCTAAAATGTACAAAATCATCTATCATGTCCCTCTTAATGCTGAATTGCGTTTTTTTAAATTAACATACAGAAGAGATAGAAACAACTCAGCGCTTAACATTTCTACATAGAACCAGAGGAGGAATCACTTTAAAAAATGATGTTCAAGAAAATGCAGATAACACGGCAATAGCTCTGATAAAATACAATGCACAGTATAATATGTCTACTTGACTGCTAGAACCCCAATCTGTTATTTCCACATGATTTCCTTCAGATATCTATAGACAAAATGAGATAGAGACCTGCTGTACATTTAGAGGAGCTACATGGACTGTGGTTTTAGAGGGGATGCAAGCCCATCCCAGCTGTACTTACGGGACATGGCTGGTCACAGAATTCCCCTTGCCATCCTGGCGAGCAGAGACAAAAGCCATCAGCTGGCCTGCAAGCCGCTCCGTTGGTGCAATAACACGTCTCGTTACAATTAAGCCCCCAGCTTCCGCTTGAGCACGGAATAGAGCAATCCACTCCTTGCCACCCTAAAGAAACAGAGGAGACAAACAGCATTTGGGATGTTTTAATGATAAAAAAGCAAGGTAGAGACAGCAAGAAAGACAGCTTGTGTCTCCTGTTCTTGGTGTAAGTTAAAGACTATCCTGGGGTGAAAGACTGACCCTTTAACTCTGATCGCTCAACTTCATCCACCAGCACCTGTACATACAAAAAGGTGATAAAGGTATTGCTGAGTTGGCTGTTTATCAGATGAAGGTGTGGGACGCCTCCCTGGGAGCTGCTGGGGCAGCCGGAGAGCGCGGTACTGTCCGGCAGGCTGGAGATCTGCCGATCAGCGGGAATGCAAAAAACTTGCCATTTGATGCTGACTGTTTCTTTTTTTTTTTTCTTTTCAAGAATTCTCTTTAATATAAAGAACCTATTTCACCTAAAAAAAAAGAGCAAGGCCATAATTTCTAACCATTAAGGCTCAAATCTTAACTACCAGCCGCACAACAGCTTTCATCACACCGCGGCTGTATGTAATGGAGTTGAGCAGTAACTCATGGTTTATACACCCTCATTAAATGGGGTTCTACAGTAATTCATTAATTCATATCTGAAATGTCAGATTTTATCGTTATTTGCCTCTCTTCTGGTTTAGGGCTTATGCATGCCACACAGGCATAGCTCCTGTTGGTATTCTGGGAGGAGGCACCGCTACACAGGGAACACAGGAGACCCTGTGCTGTGGAGCAGGGCAAGATTCTGAAGTGACGACTGGATATAGGGGTTACGCTCACCACTGAGCACATGAGGGAATTGGGGACATATGGGTGGGAAGAAAAGAGGGGCAGGAGGCTGCCTCTGCTCCCTTGCCCAGCTGTGTCATGCTAGGCATGGAGGGGAGAACAGGAGCTTTTGAGTCCTGGAGAAACAGGGCAGGAAACTGATAGAGAAAAAAAACCAAACAACAGTCTGAGGATCACTTTGCATTTCCTCTGGAGAGGAGCGGTGGCTCTGCCAGCACGCTTACTTCTGTGAGCTGTTTTTGCAGCAGAGCAGTTAAGCCTGGCCCCTGTTCAGGGCAGAGACAAAACATACAGGCAAGCCCCTGTTGAGTTTTGATGCCTGGGCAGACTGTTGAATTACTGACAGGCACAAGAAAATAGTGGAGTTACTGACTGCACAGCTGTGCCACTTTAAAAGGGGAGAAGCATTGACGCCAAATTGCAGACAATTGTTAAATCTGAATTTTGTTTACCTTCTCTGCAATAGCAGAGCCCATCCACAGGGGAACACGCACCCTCGTTTTTGCAATTACAAACCGACGAGCAATTGGTTCCGTAGGTTCCTGCCATGCAGGTAATGGTGCAGTCATCTCCCTGCAAACCCAAAAAAGAGTCGTCGTCAGCTAAAGGAATCTGAACTGCAGGAAATTCCCATCTCTGCACAGGGAGGCTTTCTCTTTCGAACAGTGAACAGAGTGTTGTGAGCTGATTGCTGAGTCTTCAGCACTTGAGCAGTCACCACTGCTTCCCAAGTTTATGATGCAATTAGTGTTTTGATTGACTTGGAGGAGAGGGACAAGTTTCTGGCGTCCATTCAGCATTACAAAAACAAACCTCCTAGAGCAGATGTTAGATCATTAAGCAAAACATCACTTATGGAACACTCATCACGAAACATCCAGTCTGAAACTGTGCAAAGATTGCTCGGCATTTCTTGGGAAATATATTCTAAGCCTAATGTTGTTAAAAAGCTAAAGGATCTCCTACGTGCTCATCTTCCACAGACTGGCAGAGAGGAAAACTACATGGCAGGTGCACTAGATCTTTTTGATGTGTAGCTGGTACCTGCATTTGTTTTCAGCTAATTTGCATGAGATTGTGACTTTAAGAAGAATGCTGAACAAGGAGCGATGCCTATGTCAGAAAGAGGAGGCACATGGAGCAGAACACAGAAACCAACAGTCTCTCTCCTGTTTCTGCCTTAGGTGTGGGGAAAGTGAGGGAAAGGAGAGTAAATACTTGAAAGCTGCAGAAATATAGAATATTGCAAAAGTAAATTATGGTACACTCTATGCGCTGATTAACTTGTGTGGCCGAGAGACACGGTTCTTATTAACATTGTCCATCTGATCATAGAATCACAGAATGGCCTAGGCTGGAAGGGACCTTAGAGATCATCTAGTCCAATCTCCCTGTCATGGGCAGGGACGCCACCTCTCCACTAGACCAGGTAACACATGGGGACCGAGCGGGAATCGAACCCGCGATCTCAGTGTTGCCATTGTCGTCAGCACCACACTCAAACCACTGAGCTAATACAACTCGGGAATTAAAATGTGAGCACAGTTCCTTTAAAATTACCTACTGAGTCCCGTAGATGGGTCTACATACGTTAGCATATACAAGACATCTCTATTCCTTTTTATTCCATGCATAGTCCTGACATTCATATCACAAATTAGCTCCTAAATTTACTCCTTCGGTGAGTCAAACTTTAATAATTTAGTTCTATGTCAGAGAAAGCTATCCTACTCTGAAGTTAAATGTAACTACATTGCACAGTGTGACCTATACCATAGCTCAGGGGAAAAGATATTGCCCAAAATCGTAATTTTGCAGGTGAGAGGCTTCACTGTATGATAGGAGGATCCATTTATCAGGAGAAAAATGTACAAAATGTCAGCCACCCTGTGCCATGGCAAGTACCTCCAGGAGCCTGTATATCACAGCATCAGACACTGAGAGAGTAAAAGGAAATACGAACAGATTTCTGAGCACCATAAACCCCCATATGCTTGCTGTAGCAGTTCTGCCTGGCACCAGTGTGACTCATCCTGTTTTATATTAAAAACTTTGGTTTAGGGGGTAGTAAAAGAAATGGTTAAAAAGACATGTCGCTCAGAAGTCAGTCCTACACGTCTCTGATTTTTGAGTGAAAGCGGTGTTTGTAAAAGATGCTATCTTTGACCTTGGCGGAGTAAAACAAGTTCCCCTGAAAGGGCCTGGCAGGAAAAGGCGCTGTCTTGACAGCCGGAAAATCCTGAGCCCGCTGCCCCTCATTACCCTGCCAGCATGCCTACAGAATGAGCTACAGGAACCCGGAGCCAAGCGCGATGGCAAAGGGGCACTCAGTCTCCACGCCTAATCAATCCTCTGCCTTTCTCCTGCGTGTGACAATTAGGCAGCCAATTAGTGCCACTTAGAAAGCCGTATCTTTTGTGAATGAAACTCCCAACTCGTTTCATGTAGGACACAGAAGTGCTGGCACTGCCAATAATTTCTATGACAACTGATCTTATCTGGATTTGAACTAGTGATCTAGAAGTAAGAGAAAATTCCTTCGAAAAGAAAAGCGGAACAGAGTGGTGTAATGCTAAAAGAGCCCCTTGGGAACCAGGATAACTAAACCAGCACCCGGGCCATGGGTAGGGGCAGCAGGTGGATTTCCAGCCCCCCAGCTGACTCCCAGCTCGTGCTGCGGGGTAAGTTCTCCCTGGCCAAGTGCACAACGGGCTGGTGCGTGTTGAGCGGTCGCTCTGCGTGGAGGGCACTCCCACACAGACACTTTGGGGATGACGCCAAAGAGAAGGTATCGTACACAAGCTGAACGTCAGGCTGCTTCATCTTTATTTGAGTTTTGGCATTTACTTTAATGCATTATACTTTACGGAGTAACAGAGGTTGGTCATTCTGGCTGTCCAACCTTCTAAGCACCTACTTTGCAAACAAACCTTAACTGAAAAAATAACTGGCTTAATGAGATTTCTGTCTGTGGGTTTGACTAGCGAGACCTTCAGAGCTCTCTGAGTGACAACTGCCAAATACACTTAACTTCTTAATTACATAAGAGGAAAATGCACTTGAACTATAGCACTGGCTCTAAGATTTTATTAATTATAAATGCACATCCCATTATTAATATTTTGAACTTGATTTGGGAGAATGACCTATGAAATTAAATGCATTCAGGTACTGTTAAAGATATGTAAATTCCACTTCCCTCTCACCACCTGCTCAAGTGAATAATGCTGCAGTATACATCTATCCAGTTGTTAATGAGTTATATATTCTGTTACCAGATTTCAGATGTTGTGTATTGAATCTTCACTCTTGCAATAGGGTACTTTATCTTTCTATCCTATTTAGTAAAATTAATCAACAGCTGTGCTCCTTATGTTGATTATTCTTTTTTTTTCTATTGAGATCAGCAGGTTAATGAGAGTAGTGAAACGCCTGGATGTGGTATACATGATAGGAAAGAGTAGCTAATTCAATCAAACATATACCTCTATAAATCTCAAAGCTATATTAAGAAATCTAGCTATACATAACTCGCTGTTTTGCACCTCTATTTTCCAAGTCGAGATGGACATCACAAACTTTCCAAAGTGCTTCATCTTCCTAAACATTTTCACTTAGAAGGCCCAATTATCAAAATACGCCCTTGAAGACTATCGAATGCATTATTTCTTAATTTCAGGGATTGAATCTGACTCTCACAAAATCAATGGAAAACCTCTTTTTAGAGGATGTGGGGTTAGAGCCAGCTCCTGTAAAAGCCTCACTCGGTGCGTGAAGAGGCAGGTTCCTGCTCTGCTTTGCACGCCCCCTTGCAGAGCCTGGCCTGCAGGGTGGCACCTCCCTGCACCCAAGGACAGGGTGTCCCACATCTCCACACAGCTGCCCAGAAGCTAACACGAGTCAGCCTTCTTCGCTGTTTGAAATACAAATCTGATAGAAGTATCCCAACACAGCAAAGTTACAGCTTGCGGATCCCCGGGACCCTAAAAAGTCACCTCTAAATCAAAATGAGTGGTGGCAGTAATGTAACAAACATCACCTGCATGATCTTCTATACCTTTAAGTACTTCGGAAATGCTAATTGCTGCTGAAGCTAAATGACAGACCTTTCTAGCACCACAAGAGGTTCGGGCACACAGTTCTCGTTATTGTTCATTCTCCCCCAGGTATTGAGGGTTAGGTCCAAGGAACCAAACTCCATTAATAACCCCAGCTGCCAGCTCGCATCCATCAGCATCAAATATTAATAGACTCACGAGGGCCAGAACATACATCTTTCCAGATGGCAGTCAATAATACGTCTTGTTTCTGTTCAGGGAGAGGGCAAGATTTTCTTCCACGAAAATTATTGTTGTACAATATTAGTAGAGCTTAAAGACACACGGCTGCCTTAGGTGCTAGCTGTGTTAACAAGCTCTGGACACTTCAGAAAGTGTTTTCCCTGGATTAATATTGCCCTAACAGATGAGATTTCTTGTTTCTGTTAAAAATATATTCCTCCTGCAAACAACGACCAACTCCCTTTAAAATCCTCCTCCAGTGTTCAATACAAAGATTCACATTTATTCCTCTACCTTTTGGATCAGGCCTTTAAATGCCTGAAAGGTATTTTCAAAGGAAAAAAAGGGTATCCCAGACCATAAGGGGAGTTAATAACCCAAGAATAGTCAACAACACCTGGCAAAGTCTGCACCCATATGTGGACTGTTTCAAAGTTTAACAATTTAAGGATGTGAAATGAAGAATTTTGGAAGTAGCTACAATCTACAGGAATAAATCTGCCTTGGAGGGCTAAAGCCTGGTTCCACTGAAGTCAGTGGCAAAAGAGAAAATCAATTTTTCAAGGCCTCTGCAGGGCAGAAGACTAAGAGGGCTGTTACTGAACTTGGCCTCAAGTTTGCATGATAAAGACCTATGTGACAGGTTGGTTTGAGTGCTCTTATGGTTTAATCTGGCAAGGTGCTGAAAATCCTCAGCTCCTGTGCAGATTATTGGGGAGGACTGACAACACGGCAAAGCCACACATTTGACCCGTCAGTAATCCAAAACGTGACTCCAACTAATCTGAGATTTGCAGTACGGTATCTGATTTTCCCCCCCATCCTCCTCCTCGCCTTTCTTGCGCCAGAGGAATTCGAGGCGCGGTGCCTGTCACCAGCAACGGGGAAGCTCGATGCTCGGTTCTCTGAGCTCATAGTGCACGAGGTAGGAAGAAGGCCATGGTGCAGTGCCACATGGATGTAATGACAAATAGATCAGAATACAAATCGCAGGTGCTGTTTGCACCGGATGCCTGTATGTCTGGATAAGGCGACTGGCACGGATTTAGCACATGAAGGCAGACATTTACATGCACGCACCCAACGTGGCACACCAGCGTGTGTGCGATGATGCAGACCGCAGATACAGTTCTGTATATTTACTTACTTAATTGTGACATTTACAATTAACCCGAAGTGGTTCTCCACAAACATTCCCTCAAGGTAAACATATGGTATCCAGCAACACAAACTGTCAGAACAAACTAATTTCCCTGATGGTGTTCCAGTGGAAATTAATGTGCTCCTCACAAGTGTATTAGCAGCCCTAGGAAACTTTGTACTTTTACCGGTCTTCTCCTCCAACCTGGACTCAAACAATTTATTCATGACCTTACTATACAGCATCCTTAGTTTTCCACACATAATGATGTCCTCTGGCAGAATTCCTTTCCCCTCTGGGTGTTACTAATTACTCCCTGCAGATGCTATTATTGCTGGTAATGATAAAATGCAGAAAAAAGGTTGGGGAGGGATCCTGTGCCCTGTACAAGCCGAGCATTCCATTTGCAGGTAATCACTGTTACTAAGAACCGACAAATGCTCCTCTACCCACTTTATAACATTATGTGATGTAGCTGTGCTAGAGTTTGATATACATCTAAATCGGCACGATGAAGCCACTGACGACCTCATTCAGTCTCCTTTTCCCTTTGCCCTTTTTATGGGAGAAGATGGGCTGAAGCAGAAAGGATGGAAAAAGAGCCTTCCAATATTAAAAAGTGACTTTACAGCTCATGACTCATCCAAACCCACAACCATTGGCTGTCCTGAATATTAAATCATAAAGAACTTCAACAGCCATCTGCAAAGCTTCCTCCAATCTGGACTTCAGTGGCATCGCAGTCAGCTGAGCATACTGTAAGACGTGGACATGCCATAAGGATGAAGCGCAGCTACCTTTGGAGTGGGAAGGACTTCCCGCTTTGCTTCCTGTAAGCTTACAAGGATTTACAAACATTTACAAATGGATGTCAGCGTTTTGCTTCACCTCTGAATTCGCGCTAATATGCTAATTCATACAGTACATTTCACGGTAAATGCCATGTTCGGAATTAGTCAGCCTGATAATAATTCTGAAGTTTGGATTTTGATCATGCAAACAAAATGGAAACGTGATTTGTTATAAGGAGAGTAGTAAGTAAAATTATTATAAATAATAATAAAGTACTTACAGTCATTTATTAAATATTTTTAAATTACATTTCACTGGTTATAGCCAATCACTGTTTATAGTCAAAGCCTTTGTTACGCAAAAGCAAAGCTAGGAGCATTGACTGTGACGGGAGTAAAAGCTACCACAAAGTAACTGTGATTTGCTATTTTGCAAATTGTATATACAACATCTGGCTGAAGTTTGTGGATTCCTACTTCAAAAAACCCCAAATATATTTGCTACGGCCTTCTACTGGCATAACACATGCTGCTCTCTTGGTAAGGCTACCTGGTCCAGAATTCTCACTTCTGGGGCTGTGAGAGCCTCTCATTTCCCAATCTAGGTTTTCTGTTTCCCATTGCACAACCTCACAATTGATCTGAGATACATTAACACTATATCTGGGTTATTTTTATTTCAAATGCAAGAGTACTCAGACTATGGTCCCAGGGCTATAGGGGCTTCAGAGCAACAATTATCCATCCATCCATCCATCCATCCATCCATCCATCCATCCATCCATCCACCCACCCACCCACTCACCCATCCATCTTCCCAAAAGTGACCTTCTGCTGATGATGCTGAAACTCAGAAAAGCCTTTGATTAGGATTTGGCTACCTGGAGAAAACTTTGTCCCTATCAGGATTGGAGAACTTGTGCAGCCTTTCAGCCTGGACACCACGTATGCATCTCTCGAGCTGGAATTAACTGCACAGAGCTCATGGTTTTCAGCACAGTAAATCTCAGCTGTGAGGGACTGGCTGTGCAGGATGCAAGGATTTGCGCGTCTAAGAGGTCGGACAACGCACACCGGCTCAGGGCTCTTTCAAACTGGGGCTTGGGCCCCGAGGTCTCATGTCTGAATATGTCCCTGTCGCACTAACTCACAGACACTGTGTGTGCAAGACAGGTCTCATCTTTTGAAGCAGAGGGTGTGCAGAATCTCACCACTTTCCCGTTCTCCAGCATCTTAGCTCCAACCTGCTTCATACATCCAAAAGGAAAAATGTTGTGGCACAGTAAAACTGTCGATGAAGTGGAGCAGTACTCCGTAAGAATAAAGGCAGCAAATTCTGGCTTTGTGAGGGGTTTTTTTTTTTGCCTCCATGAAATCAAATGAAAACAAAAATCAAATTAAACTTTCAATGAAAAATTGGATTTTGCATACTAAATCTCAGGAAACCTGAGCTGGAATTCTGCCAGTGAGCACTATAACCCCCCTCACCACCAGGGAATGGTTTTCTAGTTTGCACTAAAAATATGCCCAATATCAGTCAGTAATTCGCAATTAAAAAAAATCCATTTCTACTGTTCAAGCCACCTGAATATGGACATTAAAAAAAAATAGAAAGAGAATTCAATAAAGAGAGCAGGCAAGAGAGAGCACCCTTCCCCCTGCTTCCCATAAATCAGTGTAGCACCGTTGCTGGCAAAAAAATTTAGTCTGACTTTACAACGCTTGAATATCTGCCTGGTTTAGTATTTAGGCCTTAACTGCAAAGCACTTTAGTGTCAGTGAGGCAATGAATACAGCATCATATAATTAAATGTATTCACAAGGAAAGTGGTGTGGAGAGTAAAAAAGATGATCATCAACCTCGGAACAAGATTTTTTCTACGCAGTCAGCACTTTTCACCTAATAAAATATCACAAACCACGTTTATCCAGGAGGGACCTCTCCAAAAATAGGAGATTGGATTTAGACTGGATGAAACAACTCCTACATCATTTCCTCAGGACATTTCATCTGGCGAGACGGCGCATCATACCTGAGAGGACAGCCTCCCCCAGGCAGCCTCTAATGGAGAACAAGCAACAGGCCCGGCAGCTGGCTACCGAAAAGCAAGATATGAACACAAACTCCTAATTCTGGTCACAGCAGAGCCGGGGAAATTGTTTATGGAGCAGGTGGAAATGAAAACATCTCTAATTCATAGTTTAGGTTTAGTTAACGGGAAGATGCACTAAGCAGGTCAATCATCTCTGTATCAGGAGGATTATTAATACATGTTGTGGGACCAGCTGCATAACCAAGTCCTCTGTTTAGTTAAAGTGATTTAAATCTGGAATAGAGCCACTTCAGATTTATTCAGGTGAGGCAAGGAGTAGACTCTCAGAATATTTTAAACTTAACTCTAGGGAAGCTCTAAAGAGTCAAACATCGGGGGCTCGCTGGTGTTACTATAACCAACTTGGATCAGCCGCTGTTGTAAAACGTGCCAAAACCCATGGTCATACTGCAATTAAACGTCCCCAAACGTAAAATGGCCCAGGCAGAATATGCATTATTTCAAGTTAGTGGAATGCCTTTACATGCCTGAGAATCATGTACTTGGTACACGTGTTCTTCACAATACACTCAACAAGCTACTTTGTGTCCAAATTGTGGGACAGAAGCTAGCCAAGTATGTCAAAATCCTAAATCGCAGCTGTTGAATGCTACTGGTAAAGCCAAAAAAAAAAGGCTGGTGTATTCTGCTTTTTTAAAGGAAGGCACCTGAATTGGAGTTATCACTACGGTAAAGATCTTAACTCAGTGTGCAGTCCCACATTTTTTCCCCCCAGATTTGGGTAGAACAGACCAACGGCTAAAAGAAGCCCAAGCCACTTGGAAACACCGAGAAGCATTTCAGAGCAGCGCAGTGCACTTCAGTGAGAATCCAGAGCTGGCTATGACAGTTCTGCACTAGCTCTTTCATGGGACTGTATTTGTCTGGAAATGAGAGATGGTTTCTGCTCTGTCCACATAGCCTGAGTGGCACAGTCCAAGATCCACCTTGTAGAACAATTGTGGCCTCTCATCTTTTTGGCAATAATAAATTTGGAACCTGGCTGACAAGTCTGAACAGTTCTGCAAAAAGGACATTGCAAAAACAGGAAATAAAAGGAATCATTTATACATCCAGCCTCTATGACACCCTCTAGCAAGAAGATCCACAGTTTAATTATAAATACAAAGGAGAAAATTTATCTTTATTCCTTCACTTCAAATCTACAGCCTGATTTCTAATTGGGAAACTTCTTACAGTGTGATAAACAGCGGGCATGCATTCCTTCTTCCCCCTTCCCACGGTGTAAGAGACCTCTCATGTATCCACCCTCAGTAACCTCTTTTCTAAGCAAAATCATCCCACTCTCTTATTCTCATTTTATGGAAGCCATTTCACAATTTAATTACGCATTCTGTGAAAAGCACTATCTTTGTCTTTAAACCTGCTGTGCAATCATTTAAATGGTTGCCCCTTGTTCCTGTGTTATTAGAAATAGTAAATAACCATTCCTTGCTCATGTTCTATGGGCCATCCACAGTGCCATAGATCTCTATCGCATCCCTCCTCAGCCGTCTGTTTTCTGAGCTGAGTTCTAGCTTATCGAGTCACTCTTTGTATAGAAGCCATTCCATATAAAAGATGATCTTTGTCACTATTCGCTACTTCCATTATATCCTTTGTAAGCAGGAATCAGCTGAACTGTACGCAGTAATTTGAGATTTAGATATATTAGGGATTTATACAATGCCATAAAAATGGGTTTTCCATCCTGTTTTGTTCTCTTCCTCACCATTCTAACGAATCTATCTGGAGCTCTGGGCTCGTTTGTTTTCTGACTGGTGCTGAGCACTCACTTGAGTTTTTCAGAGAACTATCCACTGTGATTTCCTGATCTCCCTCCCTGAATGACAGGAATTAAATTTGAACTCCCCTTTTGTGTATTTACTTAACATTATTTTCCTGTTGTCTCTTCCTCTGCATTTCTGAACACTGAATTTCAACCCGCCCAGTCATCCAGTACCATAAAACCTTTCTGCAAATTTGCTACTAGCTTTATACTTGACTAACACCTGCGGCTGACCGTGGTTCTGAGCTGCATGAACACATGTGAAAGGATCAAAGCACACACACACACACACACAAAAAAAAATGTATCTAAAGAAGATATTTCATGGGATGAAACGGATAACAGTCAGTGTCAACATTAAGCTAATGGGGTTTGCAATGTATCTTCTGAAAAGCTGGTAAATAACTTGGCAATCATAACACAGGCAGATAAAGAGATATCCCCTTCACACTTTCACAGATTTTCCCAAAACCAAAAAACCTCACCTAAGAGAGTCCAAGATGCAGGAAAATTTCATTTGCTTTCGCCATAAGAAAACACGCCAGGATTTTCCATTTATACATGTCTGATTATAAAGGATAAAGTCTTTTCCTTTGACAGCACAGTTAGTCAGAAAATGAAATGAAAAACTAACCTGTGACTTACATCTTAAACTTAGATGGTTTTAATGAAGTCAGTTTGCAATTTGAACTACCAGCAGAGTCAGCTACCAGCACTTTCATGCATAGATCCACAGATAGTGCAGATAAAGATATAGATATATACGTTTAGAAGCTTAATAGATGGAAGACACACTGCTATTGGCAAGCAGTTTATTCCTCTGCAAAATTCAGATCAAATAACCCAGTCTGAAGAGAATATTGAGCTCCACTGATTCTGAATGAGGCTACAGGAACAGAAATGCAATTTGACATAGCCACATTGCCAATTAACGATAAAATACAGGAAATATGTCAACTAGCAACAAAGGGAGAGACATTCAGGCTTTCTATATGAAGTTGGTTCCTTTGGACCCACTTACAAAAAATTTGGAGTTATTCAGGTAAATAAAACTGCAGAAGAGCCCAAAAGTAAAAGTAAATATACGAAGAAAGAGAAGGAGACCTGGGACTTGCTCACAGTTCTTATCAAATTACAGACACTGGGTGTGAGTGAGTAAGTTCTCATTAGTCGAGGCAGTCACTGAGACAAACTTGACTCTCATATATCTGGGAGAATCCTACCGAAGCTAGCAGTTGTGCCCAGGTAAACTTGGGCTGACAAAGTAGAGTTTGAGCTGTCACAGACAATTTCTGGAGCTTCTACATTGATCAGAGAGCGAGCAAATAAAATGAAATAGAAGTAGTTCATAAAAGGGTCTGAAAAATTCCATTGAATTTAAAGGAAAGGATGCAGTTTCCACAACTGAGGGAGACCCACTGTGTCCTGTGCATCCAGCGACTTTGTTAAATACTCCAGTACAATAGTTCACCTGCTCAAAAGCAAACAGTAAGTGCCCTGAAGTGAGAAGAGACCCTTCATTACGGCTCACGCAGGTGGGCGCTGACGCAGGCACTCTCAGGGTTTAGGAAAACACCAGCTCCTGAAGGCTGTGACTGCTGGTGCTCCAGCAGAAACATCTGACCAGTCAACAGGAGCTCTGGGGAGAGCACCAACAAGCCTAACAGGCACCAAGCCACTGGCAGAAAAATCCGTAGGGGAGAGGCTTAGTCTGAAAGCCTGGGAATACATGGGTGGCCTCCCCATAATGATCTCCCGCATCGGGATCTGAATGTAGGGTGTCTTCTCTTGTAATACAGCAGAGCCAGAAGAATCCATTAGTGAGTTTTTTATTGAAATAGTGGGTTTAGCCCACATCCAGCTCCTTTGCACCGAGGTGATGTTCATTGTTTCCCAGTCTACATGCAGCACGGCCACCTCAGGAGTTGATCAACTTTTCAGAAAGGCACCTGCCACTTAAGAAAGACGCGGCGCAACCTGAGTGGCTTGCAATGCTTACGAAGGGTGCTGTTCCAAAAGCTCTGAGTACCCGTGCTGTGCTGTTTGTCCCCAGAAAAACATCCTACAGGGACTTTAAAATGAATCACACGGCCACTCCACCAGACTTGACCTGAAGCAATGGTTTGTGAAGGGAAAATGGTGAAACGGCTCAGCCTGCCAGCAAGTCTGAGCTGATATCCCTGCTGATAGAAACAGGGTTTGCGATGTACATACTGATCCTCGGGGAGCTGGACTGAGACCAAAGTCATTTCATGCAGGCCACTGCACAGCCAAGAGAAGATAATTTTCAATCCGTATTGACCTGGCCTGGATTAGACCTCGTAGCCTTGGGATGCAAAACCTTATAGTCTTTTGTACCAGTGTAGCCAACAGCCTACAAAACCAAAATAAAGGCACAGCCATTCTATGCCTATAAATGTGCACTTTTGTAGGCATAGAGAAGTGGGTAAGAAAATTCAGAGGTCATCAATGAGAAAGGATATAAAGATGCAATTCAGAGGTAATTTTCTTCTGGTTAATGAATAGGCATAAATCCTGTTAGGTACAAACGACTCCTGGCTGGCTCTATTTGTGTGAGGAATATACCAGAAAACATTGGGCATGAGAAGTTTTGATTCATGTCCATAAACTCAGACCTTCCAACATGCAGCCCAGCTGACAGAAAAACTTCTGTACAACTAGAAAGTGACAGTTCTTTCATTTCAAGAGCAATTCTCCAGCTCACTCTTAATTAGGCTGTATGGAACAGAGTGTTTTTTGTTGCTTGCTTGAGATCCGCTCCTTGTTCCACACTCACTTGTGAAGTAGTCTGTAAGCTTGAAAAAATGATCAGATGAGTTTTCAGATTTATCTTAATCTAGAAGACAGGAAGAAAATGCAAGTTTGAAGAACAGTGCATTCCTCAGAGAGCAAAACCAGGAAAGGGGGATCTAGGCGTAGTTAGTTTAGAAGACCCGATGGTGTTATTATGACTGTCTCACAATTACAAGCAATTTCATCTGTATCCACTTTTCAAGCACCACATGAATACAATTTTAAACTTTTCCTATCATGGTTTCCCAGGGCACAGTTATATCTTCCATTTTTTCAAAGTTGGTTTAGTTGAATTTCCCATACGCCTGTCTTTCGCCTCACCCCCAGACCTAAAGCTCACGTCGATATCTGTTATCAAAGAGACTGCATTTCCTTCTTGCTGACTTTGACAAAGTGAACTTCTCAAAACTGTTCAGAGCACTTTGAAACTGCCAGATCTTTTTGCTGTTTCTTCAGTTGCATCCCACCACTCTCTTTGTATCCATGCAGGGACTTTCCCTCTTGAGCTGTTTCTTGATGACGAGTGATAGTCCTCCTGGGTTTGTTTTGTCTTTCCGTTGTCTACGTCTCTTTGCCCCAAGGGTAGCTGAGGAATTAGGCATGGCTACGGAGGGATGTCCCAAACATCTTAAAATGAAGTCTACTAAGAACTTAGAATAATTGAGGTGAAATAAAGGAAAAAACAATAAATAGGAAAGAGTTCAAAGGCTGGGAGCAGGGGAATTGATTTCTTCCATGTCGTGACTTAATATTTAGTCTTCGTTCAGGCAAAATCCTTTTGTTTTTAGGGAATGTGATGCATAGTACTCTTAACCTGGTTATTCAGGGAAAGGATTATGTGAACTCAAGGTCCATGAGCCCACGTGAGCATCCTTTGCTAGCCAACGTGTCACAGGGGACCTGACAGAGAGACAGTGTTACTGCAGCGCGGTAGGAAAGGCGAGGGGACTAAGGACAGAAATCTGTGGAAAACAAAGCTCTTTTAGCTTCGCTACTTATAGGACAATTTGTTTTACTTTTAGTATTAATTAGTAAACTCGCTCACTGCCAGCTACAGCCCATTCTCACCCACCTGTGCAGTATGGATGCCTTTTTGTGTACCCACTGCCACTACTGCTGGCCAGCCACCACGGGTTTGAGCCATCGGGTTATGAATACAAATAGGAAACCAGTGAGAAGAAAATGCATCTTCCTCGGGTATCTAGGTAATTCATGAAATGAGACTGGGCAAACTATTTCTGTTGCCTGTAATACTCCAGTTAATTGGACAACTGCTGTGCCAGAAAGCCTTCTCCCCACCTACAGCAAGTAAAATTTATACTGGTGGTTGGTAACAAGAACATCTTGATAAAATTGCTGAATTTATTTTATACCTATAAATGAAAAGAGCTCTTAACAAAGGGGGGTAACTGATATGCTCGGTAAATCAAGGATAAAAGGACACAGGCTCTATTGAAGATTTTTTCCCCTCGTCTTTTCTTTTTAAACCTTTTGATGAGGTGCCCTGTTGCTCTGAGATGAGCTTCCACTGAAGTACTTTTGGAATTATCTCAAAGAGAAATGGATCATTTAAATGAATTAAAGCCTCCAAAACAGATCCACTATCTCCAACCTTAGGTTCATTTTTTTATTAAGAATTTTGTGAAATTTATAAAATAACTTCACCACTGAACCAGGGACTTATAAGACAAAGAAATCTCATTCATTTTTTCCTGCTTCCTTCTGAAGTGGCAAAGGATGATACATTTAGAATAAAGATGAAAGCAAATATGTAGAAGAGAGGGAATCTTCTGATAAATTTGTATTTATCAGCCTTCAGTGTTTAGAAAACACCTAAAGGCAATGATTCTTCAAATTCCTCCAGACCTACCTGGGATTTCGGTCCTTCAGGGAAAATTCAATTGAAGATAAGATAAGGTGCTCCTTTCTATTTACTCTTTTTTTCCTTTTACACAACAGAGAGAATTTTAAAGGTGTAGGACAGGAAAGCATGCTTCATTTTTTTTTTTTAATATAGAGGGAAAGATTGTTTTTTCTCTCCTGTATGTTTTCTTCAGGGAACAAGAGATATTGTATGTGCCAGAAGGAAGCCAGTCATGGCTGGAATACTCAACAGACTTGACCTGTGAGTTCCTTGCGACTTCTACAGGTGACCCAAAATGGTGGCACTCCTCATTGCTACAGAACAGCAAACTGGTCATTTTACTCATTCTGTAGACACAGCACAGACTGGTCTGAGACTCTGGTGGGGGGAAACCCACACACATTCTCTGAGATTACCCACTATAGGCTGAGAGACTATCTATTTCAAAGTTTGTTATATATTTGCTATGCATTTGAATAGTTTTGTAGCGCTATAATAGAAATTTATTTTTACTAATGGTTGAGCTATTGTCCATTGTTAAAGGGTCTGACTTTTACTCTGATGAGCAGGCAGGCACATGTAAAACTTGGAAGTAACTTGCATCCCTGTGGTAGAGAAGCATTATGTTGAGAAACTCTGGCACGCTAGACAAAATCATGGACTTACAAACCCAGAAAGCCTGTGTTTCAGCCCTGAAGCACACAGATTCCCATTGAGCTCAGCCAAAGTTATAGATACATAAGCCCTTAGTTAAGAATATATTTGAAAGGCATTATTTCATGATGTCTTTAAAGTACAATTTTGATGCAATGTCAATAGAAGATGCAAATGGCTACAGATGCACAATACTGGGATATATTTTGGAAAGTGTTAGGGAATATGCATGACATTCCAAAAGCTGAAAAATCCACTAAGAGGTCATCACTGCTAGAGTTTCCATACTTTCCTGTACCGTGATGGGATCTACCAATATAGTCAAGGAATAGAAAAATGTCAGAATGGATTCTTTCATTTTGGTGATGAAGTGCTAGCTTTGCTTGCCAGCATGCAGGGTTCAATAAAAGCAGACAGGTCTTCAAAAAATTGCAGCATAAATAGATGAACTCTTTAAAGTAATATAAGTTCTGTCATCTAGATGTGAAATATAGACCTAAGTGCCCGCCGAAGTAAAAGCTGACCGCACATTCCATAGATAAGTGTTAAAGTTTTCTCAGAGTGTCTTGGGCTGAGAAATGTTTTAACTACATATCTCATTGCCACAATAGACAGAACGAAAGCATTTGAAGCTAAATCCATTTTTCAAAGGAAGAAAACAAAGCATCCATAAAGAAACAAAAGCATATCATAGGATGAGGTCTCCAGATAGCTACTGTTTTCAGGAAAGTTGCAATTAGCTGTGCGACGGAGAAGGTGAACTTAGTTGTATTTCAATAGCATTTATAATGATTTCAGTTAGCCGGAACGCTGATAAGTACGTGCAGGGGGTTGGTTTCAAGATTTCCTTGTGAGACAGAAGGTCAGGATTCCCGTGGTCTCCTGTCATATTTAATTCATATCCTCTAGCCTTCTTCACCACATTTATTGAATTACAGGAATAAAATTCAATGAACCAAAAACAAAAGAAGAGAGGACAGGGCAAATCCTGGTTTCTTTTACATCCCTACTGCACACCTGACCTCAGTGGGCTCTTAAGAGAGCATCTTAAAACAGAATTTTGAGGGAGGGAGAGGTACAAGTTAGTATAACCCCTCTCACCACCCCCATAATTGCACCCGAGTAATTTATTGCAAGGAGCGGCTATCTGCAGGTGGGAGTAAGGATCCAATTTCTACCAGACAGAATCTCCCTGTATACTTTTAAAGGCTAATCGTTGTGTACCCCCTGTGCATGTTTTTGTCAGATTCCTTCTTGTCACAAATGAGATGGCAGTAGAAGGGCTTTTCAAAACCATTCCTCAGAAAAGCATCACTGGCAATTCATCGCGAGTACTAAGAGGCAGTCCTCAAACACGTTAAAAATATCAGTTTCAGGGAAGTGCCCTATTGGCAAGCTGATAATGATGATTTCCTACAATCATTTTAATTAAATTGATACAGCCTTGATTCTCCCTTCACAAGCGAGATGCAATAAGCACAAGTGGTTCCAGCAGGCTTGCAGTGTGGACTTCACTGCTGGAGTATACGGGGAGTAGCTCCAGACACGCTCTGTGATTTTGGGGAAGAAGATTTTGTCGTGTCTCCTTCATCCCTATAGCCCTATGTTTATTGTCCCGTATGCTGCCTCCAAGAACTGGGCTGTTTGGGGTGTAATTGTGGGTCCATGAGATTTCTCAGCTATCTCTTCAGTTAAATCTGCACACAGCGTCTGCACCGTGATTTAAATATCTGTGCAGCTAAACTAGTGCAACGCTCTAGTGTGAGCACAGTCATATCAGAACCTCACACAAATAACCTGTACCGGTATCCAATAAAATCTTTACAATAGCGTAATTTGGCTTTAGAGCCAGGTATGTGCAAATCTGGTTGTTGACTCTGACCCAAAATATTCATCAAAAAAAGGGACACATAAAATGTTTTGAAATTCTATCCAAAACTGCAAGCTCACCAATATCTAGTTTTGGCATTTGAATTTTTGGAAATGTCATAGCTAATAAATAATGCATTATTTTCTGAGCTACAATGTACATTTTTCTTAAAAAATGAATCTGCTTAACTTCCAAAAAATGAAGTGCTCTGCTCACGTACATGTCAACCTATGGGACGGCTGCCTTTCCACTTAATACATTTAACAAAGGTGACCAGATGCTTTGTGTTTTTAATGGCTTGTTCTGCATCCCAACAAAATGTCCCTGTTTTGGCTGTGACTGCAGATGATTCATTCTGAAACCCAGCCCAGCTGCTCTGACACAGCCGAGGCAGGGCACAGTTAAAAAACAAGCCATCTGTGCAAAAGAAGTGGGCTGGGGGAGTGCTTTGTCAGGGCAAGACACTCATTCCCTGGTCACTCTTGTTTTCTAGGCATCCAGTAACCCCAAAGTCTTACAGGTCCAACCTCTTCCCCTTTGCAGTCCAATTTTGCAGCTATAACCCATCTCCCATCCTATTTTCTTCCTTCCCTACTTACTAAGAAACCCTTCAGCCTGCTCTGCTACATAGAGTGTGTGTAGATCAAACTTTTCTGTAAAATGTAAGACGTTGCTTCCACTTTCAATCTTTCCAACCACGTGGCAAAATTCCTGACCCTGTAGCTGCGTCAGCCAAGCCTCACGCTAGAAAAAGCAAGAGGGACTCATTTATGGCTTTTCTGAATAATTAGCTCTGCCCAGTTCTGTATCAGCATCACTCGATGGTCAGCGCCGCCAAAAGAGACATCCTGCATGCAGGAACAGTCGCGCCACTCGCGCGCAGGCTGGCTGAATTCAAGGGCAAAACTCTACCCGCAGGCAAAGCTCCCCGTTGCGTCGGCAAGAGGCAGGCAGAGTCTGTCTGTGCTTATTTGAAGGCAAAGCCTGGCCTTGAGTGTGTCGTTGAGTCACTTCAAGCCTTGCGAGGGTTCTGGCCCCGCAGCATCCTTCCGC
>NW_009701751.1:53789-76647 GCF_000703405.1 Apaloderma vittatum
CGGTGCGGCCGGTGGTGAAGGCAGCAGTAGCAGCCCGGCAGGACACGGCCGGCCAGGGTAGGAAGCAAAGGTTCCTGTCAAGTTTTCTTTACAGCCTGTGCTCTCTAGCATTTGAAAGAACCATTGCAACTCAAGTCATGTGGCACGCATACGAATGACAAATACGCTTCAGAGGCAATAAATTAGCAATTTCAAGGCTTTACTTCCCCTCATGGACTAATTGCCAGAGATTATAGTATATTATGAGAGAGCAATGATACTAATGCCTAAATATGCTTCAGTGATTATAGAGCTATCCTCAATAACCAAGCTGTTTAAATGTCAATGCAAGAAAGCTCTTTATTATGAGATTAAATATTATTTAGAAGCAATGCAGTAGGAACTTCCCAGGCTTCCTGCCTGCAATAATACAGTCTTGGAGCAATATATATTGCTTTTTAAATTATGCTTTTTAAAAAAATGTGTACAGTAAAGTGTCCCAAAATATTTTTGTGCTGAGAACTTGAACAGCATTCCTAATAAGAGGCTCTTGGCATTTTTTATTTTATATTTTGATACCAACATGCTACTGCCTTAATTCTTTTCTCCACTTTATATTAACACTTGCGTATCACCACTGTATAGAGAAGATAAATTCTTGTTTTCTGTTAGTGTGAGTGAGTGGGGAATCAAATATCAAAGCCCTTTCGTTCTTTTTTTCTTGTATCTCTAAGTACAAGTGTCTTGCACAGGCTCTTTTGACAGTCCTACCCCTCACCCCTAAACAAACATATTTATACCTGGCATTGAGACAACCCCTGGAAATCAGACAGAAGCTCCAGCTTTCAGGTTCAGCTGCTGACATGAAGGAGAGAACTAAGGTGTCTTTAAGCCATAACTCCAGTCCCGCGGTTCTGGAGACGACAGTTGGTGTTCACAAGCTCAAGCCCAGATTTCAAAGGGAGGGAGGCTAAAAAAGCTCTAACATTCCACTATTCTCATATAGGACTCCCATAGTATGGATTTGCCACATAGCTGTGAAGCCCTTCCCTATAGATGACAGCAGCATATGACCTTGCAGAGCATCACAACGGTTTTTTTCCCCTAGAAAATCCTCAGCACTGCAGTGGGTGCTGATGGTTGGACGCGGCTGCTCTGCTGTCCACATCCAACACATCGTTCCTCTCCCGTTGTTTCTAAAGCTTCCTGGTGTGACGTCCACCATGTTTCATAAATGCAAATCAGAAGAGCTACAACACAGTCACATCTCATGTCACCTAGTACTTGAAAACATTCATTCATCTCATTCTGAAGTTGTAACTTCCAACAATAGAGGGTCAATCTCATCTAGGAGGCTGCGCATTTTACTTGGCCGCAGTGGAAATTCTAAACATATTGGGGATGCCTTTAAATCTGAAGCTTGATTTCTAGTAAACTTATTAATTATAACTAATAATTACTGTAACAGTATAGAAAAACATATAGGTAGGCCTGTGGGGACAGACCAGGCAAAATCAAGGACAATACAACAACTGCTAATGAAGTTGTGGTGGAATTCTGTGTTGAAAATATTTTTTTTTTCTTTAGGAAGTATTGTTTCCTATACAAAGTGTGCAGATCTCTTCCATGGTGCACTCCTGAAGTAAAGAGGTGCCTCATATATGGATGACCAGGGAAGTTTCTAGCAGTTGCCCTATTAAGCCCAGCTGCAGTAGGACTGTACACCTGGATCCATGTCCTAATACTTTCTGCTGCCACCTGGCAATCGTTAATTCTGAATTTTCCTTGTTTCACCTTGGCTGATTTCTTCAGCCATTTTTATATCTCACCTATAAAACATAACACCTGTTTTCCTCAGAATGACTGAAGCTCTTTCTGATGCTCAAGTAAAAGACACCTGCCATATATGCTCAGAAAAGACATAAATTGCTCTATCATTTGCAACATTTTAAAAGATCCTTATCTATTAAAATCACAGTGTGACTGACAAGGAACATGCTGAAAGGCCACGAGAATTCTTTTTCTGCTCTTCCAGGCAGATAATAATCTGACATCTTTTTTGTTATGTCTTTGCCATGTATTTTTCCTTATAACAGTAATAAACTTACAATTCTGGTGTGAAGTAAATAGTCAAAAGAAATAAGCTGACACTGCTCAAAGGAGAATTACGTGGACTTGCACTAAAATGGGGGGGAAAATCACCTGCGTTCAGCCCCTTTCATGCAAATACGATTTGAAATCAGATTAAAATCCTCTTTAACTTTTTGCAGGCACCTTCTGAAATGCCCCGTCATTCCCAGCTCTCACTTACCATATATCCCGGGGCACACACACACTTCCCCGTGATGCTGTCGCAATCCGCGCCGTTCTGGCACGGGCAGGTCAGCTGGCAGCCTTCGCCGTAGTATCCAAGGGGACAGGTTTCGTTGCAGTAGAGCCCAGCCCAACCAGCTTTGCAGCTACATTCTCCAGACAATGGATGGCAACTAGGGAAGACAGAGAGATGTTAATGGACATGAAAAAACCCACAGTCCATAACTAGCAGTAGAACATATTACATATGATGCCAGCAAGAGCCACACTAAGAACAGCACAAATCTGAAAACTGTTAAGGACGGTGAACACAAGCAGCCCTGGAACTTAAGAAGTGAATAGGGAACATGGTGCTAACTACCAGCCTGGCACACCACTTCCGAACATCGGGGAACTGCCACAGCGCTGGTAGTTTTATACCTTTGAAGTTTATGCTGTTCCATTCTCATACCAATGTGACTTGGATTACTGACATCAACCACAGCATGATTAATCCGTACTGTTGTATGACATATATGTGCCATGCTGTTTGGCTGCAACACTGTCAAAGATGCTCAGTGTTAGGAGAAATTGTAATGGATGGAGGAATATAACCAAGAGAAGATATACCTGAAACCTGTGACTAGTCTAGTCTAGTCCATTCCATTCTATTCTACTCCATTCTATTCCGTTCCATTGCATTCCACCCTAATTTGTGTTGTAAAAGTAAGTGCCACCTCAGCAGATCTTCTCAGCATGTCGAGGTAGAAAGGAATGGGCTTTGGAAGGGAAACACCTCCTTGGACAAAGTTTTTCAGGGACTATTCAGCTACAGTGAACAGAACTGATTAGTACCCAAAGCTTTGGTATTTTTTTAGGGCAGTCGTGAACAGGAGTCCTGGGATTAAAACTCAGCTGTGCAGGGAAATGAGTCAAGTCAGGACTTGTCAGTGTTAGGTTAAGGGTTGGACTCAATGATCTTAAAGGTCTTTTCCAATCTAGGCAATTCTGTGATTCTGTGAAGTTCTTTCACGCTGAATAACGAGCATCGCTGCCCAACGTTAATCCCCTGGCTTTCAGTTCCATTCAAACAATTCCATGCTGTTGTAAGAGCACATGGAGAGAAAAGCAGAAAGGAGAATCAAGCCTGAAAGACCGGACAATGTCTGGTCCTTCTGCATCTGGTGGACAGAGGACTTGCCCCTTTGTTCCTCCTACTATGAAACAGTTTATCTTACTTCACCAGTTTTTTCTTCTGCAAAAAGAAAGAGCATCTCCCCCAGCAGGAGAGACACGCTGAGGCTGGGGAAGGAGGGGAGGGCTGGAGATGGGTTAAGTCCTGGTTTGAAGAGATGGAGGTTTCTGGGGGATGGCAGGGGAGAGCACAGGGGGATGGCTAGTTTGCGGAGATGAGGGGGTCCAAAGAGAGAGCAGGGGATGGAGAGGGAATCGGATCTTTGGAAAGGACCCTGCGTTGTCTGAGGCTAGCTGGGAGTGTAAGGCTTCATCTCGGAGCTCAGCGTGCTCTGGGGGTCTGTGCACCACAGGATTGTACCTTAAGAGCCCTGTCTGGCCCTCAGGGAGAAAGATGAGAAATAATGTTGCTACAAATCAGATTTTATTATTCTCAGAATAAGAAAGAATCCAGAGTTCTGCAAGGTGGCACCTCTCCATGGACCTGTGTCCTGGTTTTTTGCCTCACACAAACTATTTATTTTCCTTTACGGTTATTTATTGCTAGAGTTTAATACTGCAGACATGACTGAATGGCTTTCTCTACATCTATAAAATTAATATCATGTATGTTAATTTTCAAGGTAACCTCATAAAACGTAATTTCCAAGTATGTTTCTGGCAATTACTGGTAGGAGAGGTTAGTCATATACTGTTGTGACTAAAAACGATCAAATTTTGTGAGTGTCATATGTTTCATCATAAATAGTGCTTTACTGACTAATTAAAACAATTCATCAGCTTAACAAACTACCATCCATGAAATTCTTCTGACAAAGCAGTCCCTGAAATTATGGTTGTTCACAAAGCACCTCTTAACATTCAGATGAAAATCATAAAAGCTCATTTTTTCTCCCTCTGCATCTATTAATCATTACCTAATAGGAGCAGAAAGCTAAACATTAAAGAAATATTTTAAAGTGGATTTTTTGTTTCTCTGTTTCACTACTCTTGCACATATCATACGGTTCCATGAGAACTGCATCTGTTGGCCAAGTTAAATATTTCAAACGTAATATACAATCATGGCAGTGTAAATCAGTCTACGACAATTCAGTCGAAAATAGTAGACTCGATAAGAATTTCTACTCCAAGGATGGCTCCTTCATCAAAACGGACAGCTTTTTTGCATCGGATGCAAACTATACATTAAGGACTAAAAATCATCCTAACATGCATGAGAAGAAGAAGCAAAATCCAAAGAGGCTTTGCAGAAGAGCCTGCAGGATACAGGGGGTTTGGACTCCAGAACAAGGTCCAGAGGAAGGGTGAGACCATGTTTTGCCCTCCTAAAGCCTCTTTCAGGAGGCTATGATTACAGAAGTCTAATGCAGATGTTTAGGTCCCTGCATCCGTATTATCTTCCCATTGAAGCGAGAATAATTTTGTTATCAGCCTGAGCATATCAGAATTTTGTTATTCTCCTGGGCCAAGGACTACAGTCTTTCAGTGCTTTGAAACACTTATCTCTTGCTGCCTTACAACGTGCTGGCATTGCAAGATTAGGAAAAATCCTCCACATTGAATTCCAGAGTTATGGTACCCATAACAAGAGTTCTGGGTAGGCAGCAACAGCTGGTGAATAGACTGTACAGCAGGGAAAGGGAAACTTCTCCTTGACAGCAGCAGAATAAAACTTTCCAAAGCTTTTGGCAAGGCAAACTTTAAAACTCACCATAGTGCTACGGTAGTGTAACAAGCAAAAGGAACTCAGACCTATTCAGCCACGTGTGAAATACGGTTTCAGACCGTGCCTTGCCAGGGGACACGGAAGACTTATCTCAGGTACAAAGAGCTCAATACTCCGAATCAAACTCACTTGTTTGACAATTAAGGTGACTTGATGCAGTGTTAACTTGAAGATGTTGATGCTTAACCAAAATTCCAAAGACAGCTGTTCTCTTCCCAATCCTGCCCAGTGAACCTTAGCCCTTTCTGCCTTCATTTTTCCCATTTGTAAAATTTCCTTTGGAAACCCTTTTGAGATCTGCAGCTATCACTAAACAGTATTCAGTTTTTATTCATAATTGTTTTATCTATTCTGACATGTATAAACTCTTCCAGTAACTAAATTCATCAGAGTTACATAGTAAATATATTGCAGCCCATGCGGTAGAAATACTATATGTATGCGTGCAAGTGTGAGTTGAGAATGCTTCTGTCATATCAGTGTTTTGTAAAACAATATTTCGTTCTAACTATGCACCCAGACATATAACAATAGCTGGGATATTCATCTGTCATGCAGGCAACCATCTACGCATCTGGACTGTGCAGTGAACTGCATGCTGGCTGCATCGAAGTTGAAAAGTTTGAGGCACCTAAACGGCAAAGGTGTTAAGGCAAAGAATACCAACACCGCTAGCAACGTGAGTGATTTGTGCAACTCATGTCCTTCTGTTCCAAATGTACCTGTCAAGGCCATGTGTCCCAGCCTATGTAAGGGACCTCTCCGTGCCACCAATAAAAGAAATTAAGAAACACGACCAATTCCTCTGGAGAAGTATCACTGAATGGGCAGGAGAGAGAATGAGAAAGGACTCCAGCAGACAGGCCAACACCTGCTTTCCAACCGCGTGCTGGGAGCAAGAAGGGAACCGTACACTCTTGAAAGAGTTTGTCAGTGTTACGCATTAGTATTTTGCGTTGAATCTTAACAAGTTTTATTTCTTCAAACCTCTCACATAACAGGAAGGAACAGGGTAGGAAAGCTAGAGTGAAAGCAAGCAGCCAAGTGTTGCTCTGGCTCTAGGCCAAGCAGAGGTGGAAACTGGAAGCTGTCCACAGCGCTCAACATGGCATGAGAAGGAAATTGTTCCACAGCTCTTACTGCAGTTTGGAAGCTACCGTACATTCCCTGGCTTTTGAGCCATATTTACAGCAATAAAATATATACCTATTGTTTAAATTTACTAGCCGAACTGAAAAACGAAGAGCCATTTTTGACTTCTAAATTTTTTGAGCACCTGATTTTGAGGAAATACGAGGAAACCAGATAATTTAACTGTCTTAAGGCAAACTGGGAAAAGAAACGCTTTAGACAGCACAGTCTGTTCCAAGTTCTGAACTTGTTCTCCACACATCTTTCAGCCAAAACAACTTCTTCTCAGTGAATTTCCTGGCTTTCTGTTTATACACTAGCACCAGTCACCTCATCTTAATTAACAACCATCCTAACCCTTATTTAACAGTATTTTCTGTCTTTTGGTGTCCATGCTACATTCATTGCCCCTTAAAATGTCCTCTCGCTTTTAAAGAAGTAGCCACAATGAGACTGTAGAGTCACCAATTCAGTCCAGCATATCTTCAAAGCCTCACTCAAGCACTTTATTGACTGAGGTCAAAGCAAAACTTCATGTAAGGTCCATGGGGTTTGGTCCTTCCAAACTCTTCAGTGTCGAGGCAATAATTACAGCCTCTGGAGATCTAGCTATTTCATTTGACTTTGTCACAGGAGGAAAGTGTCAAGGCTTAAGAGGTCATTGTGTCTTCCTTCCCTTCTCATGTCTCTGACCTGGGAAAGACATTACTAAAGGCATCTGGCTCCCCACGCGGGAGTGTGCTCTAGAAGGGTGACTGTCTGAGACTATTCCAGCTATTCATTTCTCTATCTGCTTTTCTGAAGAGCAAGCCAGAATTACGCCTTATTGACTGTTGTAGACCGTCTCCCCACGGGCTTTTTGTAGAGGGCAATTTTAACAGGTGTATCCTTTCCTGTGGAAGGACAGTCCAAGATACCAATGCATTCTAAATTACCTAATTCTGGGGTTGTTCAAAAGTCCTGTACAAAGTGCCTTTCAGCGTGCTTCGATGCAGAAATTATTGGATGATGTTCTTCAGCCGTTACTATGCGGGAGGTTAGACTAGATGATCACACTGGTCTCTTCAGACATTAAAACAGACAGATCTATGAAAATAGAAAAGCTGATTGTGTATTTCTTAATGTTCCTCCCCAGCCTGCTCCTCAAATAACCCAGAACTTTCCGCTCCAGCCAGCTCTCCAATAACCAGATCAAATGACAGAAGTAAGCAAGCTTCCCTCACCTTCCTTCGAGTGTTTATATAACTACCCTTACGCACTTAGGTATTGAAACAAGTAACCAACAGTTTAAAGTGCTTCTGGGGAAAATGGCTGGCTGTCAGCAAATCCATCCATTTGGAAGACCACAGTTCCAGAAAATTATAAAAATTCAGAGAGGGAATGGGAGGAGGCGGGTGGGAAGAGAAGGATGCTGTATGGGACTGGTTAAACAATCAGCAAAAAGGTTTGCTCAGAATATGGATGCCTTTGGAGAAGGTCATTTTCCATCAACTTTGACACTCTTCAGCTCAGGAATTGACAGCACTCCGAGGAGCTCACTGAAAAGCAGAAAGCTGAAATACCAGGCATGAATGAAAGAACATTTACAGATCTACAGCTTGCTGATATCTCTTTGTTCCATAACAGCAGTGATAAGATGTAGGAAAAAGGGAGATTTTTATCAATGGAGAGACTAGACTCATTTATTAAGGAAACGGAGATACGATCTCAGCAGAGGATGCTGTAAGTAAAGCTGACGGAGCAGTGACGGGAGGGAAGGCATAAAATGTATCTGTCAGCTGGCAGCCAGGCACAGGTCAGGTACACGGTCTGCAAGAATGACCACGTGCCCAGAAAGGAGCTGTGTGAGGATTCGACCCTCCGCCTTTCTGAGCTCCCTTAAATTAGAGACCTCATCTTTCCTCACAGCTAGAGGGTGTTAATCTGTTCTTTCAGGAAGGAAAAAGACCCAGAGCACCTCCTAGGTAGTTCTTTGAGTAACCTAGGATGAATGCTTCCACCCTCCAACCCACAGCCTTCCTCCACTTAAAAAACTCTTCATGAATCAAGCACTTAGCTGAGAAACAGCAGCCAAGCTCAGCTTTGGCTGTGGCCTGTGGTCCTTCTGCTCTGTTTACACCCTGATGGGAAAACGGGCACACAAATGGGTTTCTGCAGGCTAGGAGGGGGGCATGGAGCCCCATGGTGTCAGGTACTGCCCAGGAGCATATTCTCACCCTCCAGCACACATGAAGAACAGCTTTCACTGAGGAGCAGCTTTCCCTTGTATTTACTGCAGGTTTAAGTTGTGTGCGCTGGCAGGTACCGCAGAATAGCGTGACATGCAGGAATTACACCTCAGCTGACTCTGCAGTAATTCTGGAGCCTTCCACTACCCTCAGTATAACGCAACCTTAACCTTTGGTGTATAATACTCAGCTCATGCCGTAGGGATGTTATTTTTTGCAACTCTTTCATGATACACAAAATAACCAGAAGTGATAGAAGCCTGCTGTACAGAACTACCTTTGAGGTGCCGAATGCTTTGGATCCTTGCTGTCAAACCCAGCAGAGCCAGAGCTGTCTTTCTTGGAGAGGACTCGTATCATCAGAATTACAAGACTTTAAACAATCCGTTGTGAGCTCTGACTTCCAGTTAAGCAAAGCCTCACCACTCACAGTTGAATTCACAAGAAAGATCCCCTGTTTATTTCCAAGACTGAGACAAATAGAGTCTCTCTCAAGCACACAAACAGATTTGCCTGAAGTGTTTGTGGGTGCGTACCGTGTGTGTGCGCACGCACACAAATGAGGCGGTATTGCTTGCATACATAATTGAGGAGAACGTTTATATTTCAGCAGGCTGCAAGACTGCAAGGTAGGTTTGTCATCATCAGCAAGACAGCCAGGTCCTTACCTGTCTGGTTTAAAATTGAAGAATGTCCGTTCCAAGGGCGTATTTGCTTGGGCATCAATTATCCTAACCTGCCTCCAAAGCCTACACGATCCTGTATTGGTTCTGAATGCTTAACAGTAATGGACCCAGAAAGGAGGAAGTCAAGTGGGAGCTGAGGGACTCAGTACCCTGCAGGAGCGGAAGGGAAGGGTGGGCACTCTAGTCCATCAGAGTAGCTCATGCTAGAGTGGTTTTGCTGTCCAGGCTTCCTTTTACTCTTTTTATGTGATGGAGTGAGGAGCCTCCAAATTCCAACAGTCATTAAACAAAGCAGAGTTGCAAAAGGTAACAAATAGTATAAAAGTGAAGAGTCTTAAATTTGTCTTTTTTTCAGGGTTTGGAACGCTTATTCAAGCCTGCAATGGGAAAGTAAATTCAACCTATGTCATGTCAGGTGCTCAAGTCTATGGCTCTAGCTCCTAGTAATGAAAACCTCAAGAATCAGATTCTAAAAAAAGCAAAAGAGAATAGAACTTTGAAACCTGACCTTTTCAGCGAGGCTTACTCCATTTTAGGTATATTTCCCTGATATTTATTTTCCCGTATATTTCACACATGCACATACTGAATGAAGAGCAAAACAAGGCACACATGAGAAGAGATGTCTATTTTGACAATGTCGACTTCATTACAGTGTCATACACTGACTTGGGAATATTGATTTCAGTCTATTTATACATCTGCCTCAAGTGTTTTCAACAAGGTAATTTGCCATGAGACATAAACTGAAGCAAATTAGGTTTCCTTTTGAAAGTCCCCTTGCTGTCTGTAGATCTAACAAGAAAACCCATGTCATAAAAGAGCCAAAGTGATGGATTTTAAATGAATATATCTATATGTTTTAAACTTCGGTGGGTTACTACACATACATATGGGCATCATATGGTAGTTCTGATGGCTAGAAATCTGCAGTGACAGGATAAGGCCACACACTGGATTGTTTTAGAGTTTAGCAGAACTGTTTATATAGTTAAGAGACACATGCTTAGTAGCTGGCTGGACTGAGGTTGATAGCTCCAAACCTGAGGTTTGCCATCCAGAGGAACTGTCTCTGTTCTTAATTAAAACTACGGAGAAAAAGGGAGTAGGTGTAGTTAATTGATTTTTTCCCCAATGCTTTTATTTGACCAGTCCCTGCACTAGTATATAACATGATGTACATACCTGAGAGTGTTGGTAACATTGCAAGGACATCTCTTGTTGCATTTGAGGCCATAAAATCCTTCTGGACACATTCTTTCTTGGCAGAAAATGCCTTTAAATCCAGGGTCACACATACACGCTCCATTCACATGGTAACACTTTGCACCGTTTTGGCAGTCACATCTCTGCGTGCACTGGAAGCCGTATGTCCCGATAGGACACTCTTCTTGACACCTGCAATGAAATATGGGAGGAAGGGTCCAATCAAAAGCTATAGTCTAGTCTGCTTGTGACTTTTACACGGGAATGTTTTTCTTAATGAATTAAGTACAAGATCATTGCTCATTTATTTAAGTAATATACTGGGAACTAATGATATCATTGGAGTGATGTGATATCTTGGGCATGTAAATTGCTGTTAATTGAAAGTGCATTAATCTCTGTCCAATTACATCCTGCAAAATTTGCATTAGTTAATATTACCTTAGTTAACAAAGTGCATTCTTGTTTCATGGACCTTGACAATTCCATTCATCAACCATAAGAAATTGCTATAGAGTAAGATACTTCATAAAAAAGCCCCTCATCTTTTTGCTTTCTCTTTATTACAGAAAGATCTCACACCTCTTTTTAAAAGCATACGGCCCTCTGCTGATAAACAAAGATTGGAAGGGAATGGGTTCTATTAAGCAATATTGAGTAAAGTGTTCTCCAGCAACACAGAGTTCTACTTTATGCTGTCATTGCATCAGCTTTATACCAACTAGGAGAAAATACACTACATTGTCTTTTGTGTGTGTTCTGAGCAACTAAAGCTCAAATTTGCTTTTCATCTCTTACTCCAGGGATGCTCGGTAGTATAAAATCTCAAGACAAATCACTTTCACGCTCCTCAGTGTAGTATCTTCTCCAAAATTGCCAACATTTTTAATATTTGATACACATAAAAATGGAACCTGGAAACGCCGATTGTTTTAAATTACACCTTCCATGCACAGCTTAAAACATTTCCCTACTGGATATATTATGAAATCTGCCAAAAAGTCTGTTTCATTGTCCTACACAGCCAGTTTAAGCGTTCATAATATTTCCTACTATGAAAGGCTCAACTAAGGTCCTAAAGAGAGCAGCTGATTCTGTGCTTGACATAATTTGGTGGTTTCAGAATTCTGCAACGAGTCAGTACTACAGTTTACATGATCCACCGTGAAATACAGATAGACCTCTACAGTTAATAAAAAAAAGAAAAAAAAGCCCAGAAAATCCCAATTCCCTTATCGCATGGATGCCAGATATTGGAAATTGAGGCTGATAAATAATATAATCCTGAGCATTGATTAAAGTGTATACTGTAAACTCAGTGGATAGAGGCAATTGTTAAATGTCTTTCTGCAGGTCATTTCACAGCTGGCAGGTGAGAGTTAATATAATGATCAGTAATAAAAGATTAATACGTGGTGCAAGCCAGGCAAAACTGCAACGAACCCAGCCAGTATATAAGAAGAGCGTTACTTGTGCAGCTTCAGATCGTCGCGTTTTACTAAACGTAAACGAACAAAGCCAAAGGCCTGGCCAGGGATGTAACTGCAGCAAGCGTCAGCAGAGTGGCCAGTTAGACAACCCAAGTTCTGGAGCTGCCCTGAGACCCAAGGAGAGAGGAGCCGGTGACAGGCAGGAAGGGAAGGAGCCCAGGGAACCACCCGCAGCCCTGGCTGCCGGCCCCGCTGCTCCCGGGGTGGTTCAGCTGCAGAGGAAATAACCAGCAAAGAACGGGTAACGTCAGGCCTGGAACGCTTAAAGCAGACAAAATGCAACGAAGAACATATTAAGACGCCTCATGTCTCCATCGCTGTGTACAGCTCAACTAGTTAGCAGGAGAGCACTGTACTCAACGAGATGAATACTTAGTCGATAGTGCACTATATCATTTTATATTTATAGAAGATGAAGCATTACCTAGCTGGGAGAAAAGCATCTGGAAATGAAATATTGACGACCTAATCCATTTACATAATTAGCCCTTTTCTACTAACAATTTAACCAACTTATTTATTTGGAGATCAAGCAGCTACCGCTAATGAATTTTATACAAAGAATACTAATAATGACTCCTCTGGAACATAAGAATAATCAAAATAGCTTTCTACTTAAACATCTTTCCTTTGCAACATATCAATCTAATGTGTCCATAGCACCATTAACAACCAGATACATTGTTCAATTAAATTACAAAATGAGCTGCTAAGCCCTAGTTATGTTTCTTGTTTAATTTACATTGCTTTCTGCCTGTCTGGGGAGATTCGTATTATAATATCCAATGAACTTTAATATGTACTATAATTATTTGGGTTGGGATAGGATAATATGGCTGTCACCTGTAGAATTAATGGAAGCAATTTCACAAAATATTAAACATGAGACACCATGCTTAACAGATGAACTTAGTGCAAACACCTACATTTTTTTCCAGATAATTTTTTCATTGAATAATGCTGTGAAGTACTTTAGGCTCTTCTGTTTGTTTGTTTTGAAACACTGATCACATTTATGTAACACAGATAAATATTAAAAGGCATCCAAAATGCACTAACCTGGAGACTGCCATTCTGTCGATAAAAGACACAGGTACAAACACAACAACAAGTGAGTAAGCCTACTCATACCATTACATCAAATGTAGGGTTTATTCTGTCATGATTCAATCGGTACTTTTAATGGCAACGTGGAAAACAAAGCTCAAACAACATGTTCGCTTTTCCTGTCAGCCACTGACTTCTCTAGACACCCCATCCTCAGCCTCTAACTGTGCTTCTGCTATTGCTCCTTCCCAGTTTGCAAAACATGCGTTTACATGACATCTCCAGTCATTTTAGCAGAGCACGGAGTTATTAATAGCGATTGCCAACTGCCAAGATGTTTAGTGCAGTGCCATTTCCTGGAAAACACATAGGGAACAAAGCGTGGCAATTACACTTACACAGACCTTTATGACCATTTCATCTGCACAGATATTTATCTAACTATGGGTTATTCTCTTCAGCACAAGACGATGAACTGCAGTATTATATAGTACTTACTAACAATTTTAAAAGACAATAGTAAATAAAGCATGCTTACGTTTTTATTGTTGTCGTTCACAAGGTAAAATTTTCAGCGCCTTGTAAAATTTTAAAGAAAACACTGTTTTGTTGCGCAGCAGCGTCGTCCTGCTATATTTGCAATTATACTGTAACACTGCAAGAGCTGCATGAGATCCAGAAAGTAAAATATGACTTCAAGCTAAAATGGTGCTGACTAATCTGTCCTATCGTCCATGCTGCGTGAACACATAACTAAGGAAAGCAATTTAGACCTTTTAAAGACGTTGTGCCTGCTCCTGCCCTCACTGAAATGAGTGGGCAATCTACCATTAGCCACCTGTAGTTAGCAGCGAGGTGCAGGTGTGTGTGCCTGCTCAGACCAAACCAGCACTGGCCACGCGCTGCCCCAGCCCAGGCGAGGGGCAGAACTCCAGCTGAAGGAACATAAGGAGCCCAAGCTTTCTCACTGTCCTTACTGAAGGCAGATCCAAGGCTGGTAGATCAACATGTTTTAACCTTCTGAGAACTTGTTTGAGAAGTGGGAAGCTGCAAGCTCATATAGTTTTCCCCTGCTGCTAGAAAGGCTCTCGGAACTGCCCATTTACCTACATTTCCTCCTTCCTCATGTCTGCATTTCTGCTCCTCTGCCTCTCCCTTCCATGTCTATGTTTTACCTCCTCGCTGCAGGAGGGGCCGGTGAGCCACACCTTAGGGTTTTGCTTGGGTGCAGGTCCACAATGTGGACCTTGGCTTCTTTTCCACCTCTTCCAACTGACCATGCCTTATTTTCTCCCTCCCTGCATCTGTCTTCCCAAGCAATATACCTCCTTGGAGTCCAAATCTCTCTCATTTTCCACCAAGTACAGACCCCTAATGGTCCTTCCTCTACTTTTATGGTTGAAGGGTGTAAGTGTTGCTGCTCAGCAACTCCATGGCTGTTCCTTCTACGTGCCTGTAGCAGAGCCAACTCTTCTGCTGCATCTTCCCTCGTGGCTGGGGCTATATTGGCAGCTGAGCAAAGAAGCTGGCTCAGCTGCAGGCTGCTGGCTGGCAGCTCCCGACAGCTCTAACAGTGTTGATTCACCTACAGCCAGAAACTGATTTAGGTCTGCAACAACCACATGAGGAGATCTAGAGATAGAGGGCCTGTGTCAGCCTTCCTGAGCATGGCCAGCACAGGGGAGGGCTTGGGATTGAAGTGTGGACACCAGGGTAAGTGTCCAGGCTGCACAGTTGCTTACTTTAGTGAAATTGTCTCCAATAGGAGAGAAAGAGAAAGCTTTGGTTAGCAACAGCAATTATATGGTACCCTATGGCTGAAATCACTGTCTCCAGATGGAGGATGGGCGAAGAGAGACACACTAATGTCTTCTCCACTAAATTAATGTGAAATAATCAGTATTTCCACCATATTCAACCACATGCAAATCCTGACATAATCTCCAGAGCCCCCTCCAATTACTGGTGTCGATAAAATGGAAACAAGGAACTTCCACATTTAATGAAAAGAGCGTAGCCTTCTGAACCCTGGCACAGTTTTGAAGGCTGGTCTGTTTGTGGGCAATAAAGACCCGCTGATTATACAATGAAGCAAGAAATGAGAAATTCCAATGAGCCTTCCTGCATAAAAGTGTAATTGTAGCATATGTCAGTATGCTGATACTGGCTTGTTCTAGCTAATAAAAAAAGGGAACGTATAGCAGAAAGAGCTGTAGCATGGCTTAGACTAGTGAGCTGTGCCCACGGTCTCTGAAAACCCTGGAGACACAGTCCAGCCCTCGGTGAAAACTGCATGTGAGGGCTCGTTTAACTGCAGCTTCCCCAGCACCGTGAGCCCTGCCCGAGGATTAGCCGGAGGGCTAAGCCAACACGCGCCACGATCCCACCTTGACTTTGCTGTGTAGTCATTGCGCTGAATCCACGGCACCTTTGTAAAACAATATTATCATCTTCTCTGATCGATTTATGGGTGAAGGCTCCTGTTTATAAATTTTGAGGATTTATCACCTCTTGTTGGTGTCCGAGATCGATCAGTGCTGTAGCAGCAGAGGGGCTGAAGGAAGCATTAAACTGCTGCATTGCTTACTCTTGAGGGTATTAATTTGTATAAATCTAGTTCATTTACATATCTTGTAAACATGTAATGCTCCCTATTAAATTTATCATTGTAAATATCTAAATTAAATTTAATCCATTACATTTTAAAAGTTATATTTAAAAAAAAAACCCTGTAAATAGAGAGCATTGCCAATAAAAAGTAATAACGTTGCCACATTTATAATGTTCAAATTGCTTCAGCAGTATGAACCTAATTGGGCAACAGAAACATAACACCATTTTTCAGAGAGCGAGATTGTCCTAGAAGGCATATAAATATTGCCAATCTATGGTTAACATTAAAAGCTTTGGGGTCTTGATTTTTACCTGTCTCCTACATAGCCAGCTGTACAGATGCATTTTCCTGTCACGGGATCACAGTGTCCTCCGTTGTGGCACGGACAGTCCTGGCTGCAGTTAATTCCAAACGTTCCAGAAGGACATGGCTGTGCACACACCAGCCCCTGGTAGGGTTGCAGAAAGAGCAGTATTTCAGTCAGTCATCCATAATGCAATAAATTTCTGTATGACACCCGGATTTTTATTGTCCTTCTTGCTAAAACTAGATCTAAGTGTAGTGGCAGTATTTCTTCTGTTTACGATGGGCTAAAGACAGTCTCAAAATCCTGCTGCCAGAGAAAATGCCTGCCTACCCTATCTCCAGAAGGGTTTTTTCTCGTCACTGTAAAGTCACTGATAACTCTTCTTTGGATCTCCCCACTAAACTGCAGCTGGGCTGGCAGGATATTCACTGACTCAGATGGGTGCAGGAGGGCTCGGCAGAGGTTAAAGGCAACTAGAGAAGGCTACAAAGCTGTGAGTGTGCTGTGTGTTTGTGTGAAATAGAGTTCGAAAAGTTGCTGGACCTATCCTAGGTAAGCGTCACAAAGTGAACGTTTGGGAAGAGAGGGATTGTTGGAGAGGGATGAAGTTCTGCTGCTTGTGATAGTCTCTGAGGATGTCCCCTCTTCAGACAGTCACGCTTCATCCAGCCACAAAGAAGACCAAAAAACAACCACTGGAGAATTTCTCTACCACTCTTCAGATCCTATCTACTTCGTTCCCTCTACTTGCATGCAGCACCCACATTCATCTCTCCAAGCAGCACAGAATGGTATCTGCCAGTGCTTTGTCTGTGCCATGGAGAAGGTAGGATGGGAACAGATTAGGAGAGCTGCAGAAAGCCACCGGAGAAGCAATTGGACTCTCCACAGCAGCAGCATAGCAGCCTTTTGGCCAGAAGTGATTTTGTGGTGGAATATCTCTCTGAACAACAGCTGGATGCACCATCCAGCACTCTCCCAGCAACTTATCCCCACCGTTGGAGCCATACCTCAGTCCCTGACCTGTCTCAACTCCACATTTCCATAGCTACTTCCCTCCCCTACTTTGTGCTCCCAGCCCTCTGCTCTTCTGCCTTTTTGTTCCACCCTACCTCAAGTCCTTGTTGCAGACTCCCTTTCAGTCCTTCCCTTTGCCCAGACCCAAATCCCCATCTCTGAGTTGTTCCCTCCTTCCCCTCTCTGCTTAACCATCCCTGAAAGGGAGGAAAAGACAGACGGTTGCTCTTGGTTGCACACCCGGGCACCGCTCATCAGGAAAAGCAATTGCTGGGCAAGGCTCGGACCGGCTGCTCAGCCCCAAGGCAGAGAACGCTTACCATGGGCTGTGTCTCTGGAGAACGTTATCTGCCAATCTCAGATGGTTTGCCCCCAAGTAACATCCCCTGCCATGTATCAAGGCCTTACAAGGATTTCCCTAGACTTTCTCAGAAGTTGTATGAGTGGGTTTTTTTTATGTGAGCAAACATAAAATCTGAGGCTGGCACCCAGCTGAGCAGCTTGAGCCAAACAAGCCTGGCAGCGCTGCGATCTGAAGATGGGGTCCTATAATGGAAAACGTTTGGCAACTGCAGCAAGCGGTGCTGCTGCCAGCGCCACGCACAGCGTTTGGTAGAAACAGCGCTTTTCTCTCCCTATTATTATTTTGTTTTAATCTCTCAGAAGTCCTACTTCCCTAACCAAGCCCCAGGGACTCTGCTTTTTGAGTAAGGCACATAGGAGACACAACTCATACAAAACATAAACCAGGAACATTACGGCCGCTTCCACTCCTCGGGGTTCTCACTCAACAGTTTGGGAAGTTTAGCAATACCAGCTACCTTAAAGTGGAGACGCTCTTCTTCAATGTCATTATAAAACACATACTTCAAGCCTTTCCCAGCCAGTCATAGGCGGCTCCTTGGCTATAAAATCGACAGGCTGGCCTCAGTTCAAGAACATTCAGATCACAGCATTAAAAAGCTGGTGTCTCTGGACTTGGGTAATACATAACACTATATATCTGAAAATGTAACTATCCATTTATCTTCATAATAAATACTTTCTCTCTCCGTGTCTCAAAAGTAACAGGATTTCTATCAACAAATGATGAGAAAGCAATACTCTGTGATGTATCCCCCCGGAGCCAAGAGAATCTTCAGGCATACTTCTTGCATTAATATGTGCTAAGGGAATCCAAAACAGCCCTCTCTGGAGGATCAAATGTCAGACCAACGTTTCCTGCTGCTTACACATCTAATCAGTGACGTTCACCCCATCAGCATCTTTTTTAAGGCCCTGATGTCATCAGTTTTCTGCTTTTGTTTGATATACTTTCCATTTTGTAGCATAGAAGAGTTCCTTTTCTGCTCCATTTTCTCACCTCCCCTACATCGTGTTTAAAATCCGCAACCGAAAAAACCAAACAACCAGACAAACCCACAAATTATAGTCGCTTTACAAAGCCCAGAGGCAATGAGAAAAAAGTGATTAGCAGGATGTATTGTATTAACATGGCACCATGATGCAAAGCCTTGGGGATGGGATCTGGGACCAAACAGGGTGTGTTGCCAGTGACAAATGTTCTGTCAGGTAAGGAAAGATTGCTGCTTTCCTGGGCACGGAGATCTAGTCCTTCAAAAGTGTTTCTGAGAAACATTGTAAATGCTAAATTGAACTTCTCTCTCTACTTCCTGAGAGTGCTTGGAGGATTTAATACTGCAAATGAGAAAGACGTATAGAATTAAACCAATAAATTGTTAATGACACCCTAAAGCAGCCACCCACTAACTCCCACAGCCACAAGGACAGAGAAGTGGAAAAAGCCCAACGTTGTAGCATGCTGGAAGCCACATTTCGTTGACTAATTCAACAATATATGCTGTTAGCCACCATCATCTGGTGAAAAACCCATGGGACAGTAAAATCTCACAGGATACAGTTCATATAACTGGTTGTGCTTCTGGAAGAGTCTGCACTAGGTGGGAGGAAGCAAGAAGGAAAAAAAATATTACAAGTAATAAAAGAACCAGGCTTTGAAGATGGCAGATCCACAGGAAGAACCTAAAACCCCTAGAATCTCCTCCTATTCAACTTATTGCCTCCCCCTGCGTATCCCACAGGCAACCAAGCCCCTAAGGGAGTTGAGCTGCTGTTAATAAGCCTGCTCTAGGAAAGGATAAAAGTCGCAGCTCATCCAGCAACAATAAAATCCAAATGGATTTGCACTTGTATAAATCCAGGGAGAATTCTCTCCTTCCAACATGACAGTATATTCAATACATACGTGTACTCTCAAGCCTCAAAATCAGCAAGTAAAATTCCGGATGTCAAAGAAAAACTATCCATGGTGTGAAATAAAATGCATGCTGTCTAGCAATCCCATCTCGCTTGTTCGTTTACAGCCCACTCATGTCTCACTTCCCAAACCATTCCAAGCACCAAGAGTTAAAAATATAGCATGAAAAAATATTTTTTTCCTCTCTCTGTGTACTGAATTACCAGCTTTTCATTAAAGCCCTGGAGAGACCCTTTATACTTAAAATCTCAACATTTACAAGCTGAGTGCTTTTACTTATAATTTCAGTTTCTTTCCCTGGAATACTTGATCTCTCTCTTCAATTTTCAGCTATGCTTGTTTCAAACATCAATTGTTAACTCTAGGGTTTCTCTGGGGACTGAGCAGCCAGCAACACAGTTTTCAGGGAAGTCTCTCTGGGCCACTAAAACTGCAGAGAAGAAACCCCAGGCTGTACGGAACAGGGGCAGAAGTGTGCCAGAATACACGACCACAGCTGCTGTGCAGCCCCCATGCTGTGGTTCTTCTTTAGGATCTACGCCGCATCCTAAAAGATCTCCAAAACTTGCTGCTCTATTTTGATATTCTTATCTCTTTTGTGATTTTTTAACTTCGCAAAAAACAGAGGAAAACTCCTGATAAAATAGAGGTAAGGGAGAGTACAGCAAAACAACTCCGAGCTTGAGAAATACTAGCATGGGGAAGTGAAAAAATACTCAAAAAGTAATATTTTTACGTTATTCACTTTATCTATCACTTCCTAGGTGTAGTGCCAGAATGGACTGATAGACCCTAAAAAAATATTTGAATTGCTTCCTTTATCCTTTGTCTCCACTGATCACTGGCTGAGGGTAAGGTGCCATATTCTTACTTAAGTTTCTGAAAAGTTTTGCCTGCTTTGTCAGTTGAAATGGAATAACTTCATCACCACCATTGTCATGACTGGCCAAGTTACACAGACTCTAATGCTCCAGCTGGAGACTTTCTCTACACAGCTTCCACCAAAAATTATGGGCACTGCTGCCCGATAGCCACGAGAATCTCACGGTTGGTACTTTTTAACTAAAAGCAGCTGTGTGATCAAACGGAAGCAGCACTGGCTGTACTGATCTGAAGGAACATAAACATTTCTCTCAGGGCTTAAATGTTTCAGCAGGTATCAGGTCCACAGCTGCATGAGGACCTTCAGGGTCTTCCACATATTAAAATACAAAGTCACAGTGCTTGCATGCATTAAAAACCAGCAAGATTGCCAAGAGACTAATTGTCAGATACAGGAAAAATGCCAATTTTTACTACAACTTAGTACAGCTAAATGGTATGTAGGCCTGTGAGACTTGGCAAACCCCAAGAGAGTTAATTATTACATTATTGATAAAGTTAAGGACTTTTAAAATGTCTGGCCTTGCTTTCTCGACACGAAGGATTAAAGGTTAGGGCAATTTGCTCTCTCCACTGCAAGACCCGATGCAAGCAAATCCATTGCAATCAATGGGATTTATGCCTGAGTCAGGAGCACTGAACTGGGCTAGGTACGGTCCTGCTGAGCCACCCTGGCTTCTCCATCTCCCTCTCTCCTCAAGGGGAAACAGGACAGTGCATTTGACATTGCTGAGCTGATCTTTTGAGTCTTCTGTCCCATGTGAGGGCATTGTCTAAGTGTGCGGGGAACATTTCAGAGAACTGTAACTCAGAGACAATTTGTTTGTCTCTTCTCCCAAACAGAAGAAAATGAGTAGTCACTGCCCAGTTTAACTCTAGGGTGGTAGCTCCCAGTCATAGACTGGTGGCCTGTTTAAGTGCTGTGCACACCTAACAAAGGTGCTCCGAGTTTCAGAATTGTTAGGAACTTCATGACATGAAACAGCAGAACACACACAGAGAAGGTGTCTGTGGAGACCACAAACAATTAACTTCCTATTCCAACCTCTCAGTGAGGGATGAGCATGAACGAAGTACACACCATCCATCCAGGGGGACAGGAGCACTCTCCAGTGATGTGGTGGCAGACTCCGCCGTTCTGGCAAGGGCAGCGCAACTCACACTGAGCTCCGTGACTGCCTGGGGGACAGCGCTCTTCACAACTTTGTGGAGACAGAAGAAACAAAAAAAAAAAACCTCACAGAGATCATTTAAAAGAACTTACAGGAAACAGTAAATGAGCAAAATCTACAACACAGGTCATCATGGGAGTCCTTATGCAAATTATGAAACCTCAATAAGTCTCAGCTGGCATTACCAATTAGCCAAGATTTCTTTTATTTCTGCTGGCATTATTTGTGTGCCATGGATCCAGTCCTGTCAGGCTGATGCATGCATGTAATCTTTATGCACATAGCAAGTTCCACCCATTTCAACAGGACAATTCATATCCATTAAAATAGCCCAGGAAAGCAAGTGCTGCGGGATGAAGCCCTCAACGTGAGTTAGGTGACGTACCACTATAAGAAGCTGCAAATAGAATGAAAGGATGAGATTAAAATGCGTGAATTTCTCCAGTCACTACTAAATGTTAGCATTCGCAGTGTATAATGGACTGGCAAGAACCCAGCATCATTTAAAGGCTATTTAAACTCGTCTGGTCTTTCTCAGTATTCACGAGTGGCCAATGTAAGGCTAGTCCCTGCAAAAGCCAGCGTCTCCCACATCTGCACATCAATGCTTTTCAGCATTGCTCCTGAAACTACAGCAGGTTCTTCCTCTGACTGTCCTCTGGTGAGGATGCTCATACAACACATCGGGCGTTGGCCTTGCAGGTACTTACAGCTCAGGACTTATATACTAATGCCTGTTGAACCCCTCCTGATAGCAAGCAGAGCCTTTAGCAGTGAGTGCTTCCAGGGCTGAGGTCAGAAGTCTCTGAGGAAATCAGGTGCTAAGTAAAATATTCAGAAAGCATACCACTTATTTATGAAGGTTAATATTGTCTTTATTTTTTACCTTCTCCTTCATGCAGGTCAACAAATAATATTAGACTGCCAAGGTACTAAGCCATCTGTAATAGTTCTCCAACCAAATTCAGTGACTAAATTCTCTTTTCCCCTTAAATAATTTTGAAAAACATAATTACTTCTGAAACTACTGAAAGATCTCTAATGAGAACTGATGTTACACTGTGGGCAATTTTAAACAAGGAACTATTGCTTGCTGTCCTAAAATTAATATGCAGATTTTGCAAATCCTACTGGTAAACTTTCAGGGTGGTGGATGGGGATTTAGCTACATGATTCTCGTTAAAGTTAATATGAGTCACACCACTAAATCCCTGCTCACTATGCTTAAAATTTGCCCCCTAGATAGTAAGCTGATATACTTAACAGTAATGCTTCCTCAGTTAGATTTAAAATCAAATAAATTGGGGATGGTAAGTCCCATTTGATACTGCACTGGACTGCTAATGAGTAGCATGTCCAATTGCTTATAAAAACTCAACTGCAATTTGGATTGTATTCACACAGTGAAAATAAGAACAGGTACAGTTGTTATACAAGCTGGAAAAGATAATGGAATTTTGAGTTCATTTTAGCACTAAATTTTATTTTATTATGCAGACAGGTATAATTAGCAGAAAAAAAAGAGATTTCTTTAGTCTCTCTGAAATTCTGTTACTGATTTCTACAAGGGAGAGAGCATCACAAGTAGGGGGAGGACGTTTTCGCA